>NC_085988.1:11214957-11372457 GCF_030014385.1 Trichomycterus rosablanca
CTCTGACTTTACATCTACAAGGTGGACCAACTAGGTAGGAGTGTCTAATAGAGTGGACAGTGAGTGGACACTGTATTTTAAAACTCCAGCAGCACTGCTGTTTCTGATCCACTCACACCACCACCATGTCAGTGTCACTGCAGTGCTGAGAATGATCCACCACCTAAATAATACCTGCTCTGTGGGGGTTCTGACCATTGACGAACAGCATGAAGGGAGCTAACAAAGCATGCAGAGAAACAGATGGACTACAGTCAGTAATTGTAGAACTACAAGCGAGTTCTTTTGGCTATGTAGTGTGTATATGTAGTGTTGGCTATGTAGTGAGTATTATATGTATATACAGTATGTATATATATATATATATATATATATATATGTGTATGTGTGTATGATGTATGTATGATGTATGTACATTTTGATTTTGTAGTAAATAATATTCTAACCCGAAGAACATCTTAATCTCAAATAATTAGAACTAAACTGACAGGGGAGCAGCAAAAAATAGTTGTACATATACAAATAACTGAGTACATAAAAAACGTAATAAATGCTCAACATATTCATTCAGTAATTCACTTTAAACTCAACTTTAACTTCAAACAACCGTTACTGTACATATTGAACTGCTAATAAAGCACAAAACTGAAAAATAACCTAATACATTTTGTGTTGTCATAATGTTAAGGTCGCAGATGGTTATTTAAAAATGATTGGCTTTTCTAGATGTATGAAAAACGCATCTAAAATTACCAAAGGCATGTATAAACGTGGTTAAATACAACGTTAACACAGCATTATTAAGATACACAGTTATTTAACTGTAATCAATCAAGTACAGCTCATTTAAGCACTTTGAATATTTTTATATAGCTTTTTTTTTTTAAAGTCACATAATAACAGCATTACATATACATACACTTAAACTTTAAACTTTTTAAAGAATTAAAACGAAACCATACGTTACTAACCGCTAGAACAAATAAATTAGGCAAAGGTAGCACAGAATTATAGGCGTTCCCCGCAACGAGTCAAAACCGATGTGCGCATGCTCAGTAGGACAAATCGATGGGTAGGATAAATCGACAGAACACCGGCGCTCCAGAAAAGACGCCTCGTGGGCAAAACCAACTTAAACATTTGGGAGGGGAGAATTCCCTCAGATGGTAGAACCCATCTAATCTACTGCGATGTAGGGGCTGCGCACAGTGCGCAGATGAATGGAGAATCAATGAAAGAAAAAGATTAGATAAGTGTCAAAATTATTTTTCCCATCCAACCGGCCCAAACTCGGGATTGACATGAGCCGGCCCATCGGGAATCCTCCCGAATCTCCCGATTAGCCACTCCGGGCTTGCACAAGATTCATCAGTTCACAAGGTTATATTGAACACAGTCATGGACAATTTAATGTCTCCAATTTACCTGACTTGCATGTCTTTGAACTGTGGGAGGAAACTGGAGCAACCATAGGAAACCCACGTGGACACGAGGAGAACATGCAAACTCCTCACAAAAAACTCGGACAAATGGAGAGTGGTGGGGTCATACCGTGCTTGTCCACACTGGTATAGACTTATTTATCTAGAATAGAGAAGCCAGCTAAAATTACATTAGTTGAGAGACCACACATCATAAAAAGTTAAAAATTTTTTTATTTTTTGGTCCTCCAACACCAGCCAATCACCTTTACTTACTTTCAAGCTACTACTAACTACTGACAGAATTTTAAGACTAACTAGCTATTTATGGTTAGCAGCATTGCTAAGTTAAAGCTTAATTAAATAAAATAATGTTAAAACAAATAAATAAATGTAATAAATCATACTAACCTGATGCTTCAGGAACAATGCTGGTCATCATGACTTCTTTGCATTGCGAAGTTTAGTTCTGTAATGTCCTATTTTGGAACTAATACTCTGCCTCCATCCATGCCAACCATCTCCTTTACCTGGCTCACATAGACAGGGATGTTTGTGGATAGGTGCCATTGTGTCACGCGGGGTCAAGGGACCGAGACAAAGATGGCGGACACACACGCAGAGATGTCTACTACTATATTTATTAATAAAGACCAGTGCTATTTACCATGACTTGACATGAGCATAAACCACTAACATGACTTGACATGAGCATAAACCACTAACATGACTTGACATGAGCATAAACCACTAACATGACTTGACATGAGCATAAACCACTAACATGACTTGACATGAGCATAAACCACTAACATGACTTGACATGAGCATAAACCACTAACATGACTTGACATGAGCATAAACCACTAACATGACTTGACATGAGCATAAACCACTAACATGACTTGACATGAGCATAAACCACTAACATGACTTGACATGAGCATAAACCACTAACATGACTTGACATGAGCATAAACCACTAACATGACTTGACATGAGCATAAACCACTAACATGACTTGACATGAGCATAAACTTAACATGACTTGACATGAGCATAAACTAAGAACATCGTAGGTAACATAGGCTAAACATAGGCTAGGCACAAAGGCTAAACATAAGCTAGGAACATGGGCTAAACATACGACGCGAAGCAAACCAAAATAAACCAAAATAAACCAAAATAAACCAAATAACCCCTGCCAGTCTGTTCCTCAGCTCTCCTTTTAAACCGTCCCTGATTAGGAGCAGCTGAGGCTGATTAGCTCAGGGAGCCAATCAGGAGACTGAGTGAGCTCATGGTGAGGGGGGCGTGGCACCTCAGGAGCACACACAGAGGCTCAAATCGTGACAGATGCCCCCCCCAAAGGCACTACTCCAGGAGTGCCTTTACAAAACAAAAAAAACACACAAGGAGGTCCTGGTCCCTGAGGGACAAATTCAAAGTCATTAAGAATGTCTTCAGGCAGGCATGACAAAAGAGTCAGAACACAGGCTGCTGACGGCAAACCAGCCAAAAAGTGTTCAAAAGCACCCTCTGGGGGTGCTGTCTTAGCGGACATGGCATCAGGGGGCACCAACTCGGGAACAGGAGCGCCATCGGGGGACACCAACTCAGGAACAGAAGTGCCGTCGGAGGACACCAACTCAGGAACAAAAGTGCCGTCGGAGGACACCAACTCAGGAACAGAAGTGCCGTCGGAGGACACCAACTCAGGAACAGAAGTGCCGTCGGAGGACACCAACTCAGGAACAGAAGTGCCGTCGGAGGACACCAACTCGGGAACAGAAGTGCCCTCTGGGGGTACCAAGGAGAATTCAGAGGCGCCATCGGAGGGCGTCATCTCACGAACAGAAGAGCCTTCGGAGGGCGTCATCTCAGGAACAGAGGCGCCATCGGAGGGCGTCATCTCAGGAACAGAGGCGCCATCGGAGGGCGTCATCTCAGGAACAGAAGAGCCTTCGGAGGGCGTCATCTCAGGAATAGAAGCGCCTTCGGAGGACTCCAACACAGGAACAGAAGCGCCATCGGGGGGCGCCAACACAGGAACAGAAGCGCCAACAGGGGGCGCCATCGAGGAAACAGGAGCGCCATCAGGGGGCGCCGTCGAGGAAACAGGAGCGCCGTCAGGAGGCAACAACTCAGGAACAGGAGCGTCGTCAAGGGACGCCCAGTCGGGAACCAAAACCAGCTGCGTTGAGCCTGGCGAAGAGGCTCCGGGAGTCAGCTGCGTTGAGCCTGGCGAAGAGGCTCCGGGAGTCAGCTGCATTGAGCCTGGCGAAGAGGCTCCGGGAGTCAGCTGCATTGAGCCTGGCGAAGAGGCTCCGGGAGTCAGCTGCATTGAGCCTGGCGAAGAGGCTCCGGGAGTCAGCTGCATTGAGCCTGGCGAAGAGGCTCCGGGAGTCAGCTGCATTGAGCCTGGCGAAGAGGCTCCGGGAGTCAGCTGCATTGAGCCTGGCGAAGAGGCTCCGGGAGTCAGCTGCATTGAGCCTGGCGAAGAGGCTCCGGGAGTCAGCTGCATTGAGCCTGGCGAAGAGGCTCCGGGAGTCAGCGGCATTGAGCCTGGCGAAGAGGCTCCGGGAGTCAGCAGCGAAAATTTTGCTCTCATGAGGCCCTTGAACACCTGAACCGAGTTCAGCACAGCTCCCCTGTCAGACCACAGCTGCCTGGCCCACTCACGAGCGGCACCCCTCAGCCTAGACATCATGAACCGTACCATGTCGGTTTCAGCTGGCTGGGGGTCCTGAAGGTACTGCAGGTAGAGCTGGCTCTGCAGAAAGAAGCCGTCGACAAATGAGTCGCTTCCATCATACGGAGCTGGCCTACTAAGCGGTAGGGTCTGAGAAAACCTCATGGAGTTAAACTCCGGGAAAACTTGAGCAAGATACATCTCGCTGTGTCCTTTTATTTGAGGGGTTATTATGTCACGCGGGGTCAAGGGACCGAGACAAAGATGGCGGACACACACGCAGAGATGTCTACTACTATATTTATTAATAAAGACCAGTGCTATTTACCATGACTTGACATGAGCATAAACCACTAACATGACTTGACATGAGCATAAACCACTAACATGACTTGACATGAGCATAAACCACTAACATGACTTGACATGAGCATAAACCACTAACATGACTTGACATGAGCATAAACCACTAACATGACTTGACATGAGCATAAACCACTAACATGACTTGACATGAGCATAAACCACTAACATGACTTGACATGAGCATAAACCACTAACATGACTTGACATGAGCATAAACCACTAACATGACTTGACATGAGCATAAACCACTAACATGACTTGACATGAGCATAAACCACTAACATGACTTGACATGAGCATAAACCACTAACATGACTTGACATGAGCATAAACCACTAACATGACTTGACATGAGCATAAACCACTAACATGACTTGACATGAGCATAAACCACTAACATGACTTGACATGAGCATAAACCACTAACATGACTTGACATGAGCATAAACCACTAACATGACTTGACATGAGCATAAACCACTAACATGACTTGACATGAGCATAAACCACTAACATGACTTGACATGAGCATAAACCACTAACATGACTTGACATGAGCATAAACCACTAACATGACTTGACATGAGCATAAACCACTAACATGACTTGACATGAGCATAAACTACTAACATGACTTGACATGAGCATAAACCACTAACATGACTTGACATGAGCATAAACCACTAACATGACTTGACATGAGCATAAACCACTAACATGACTTGACATGAGCATAAACTACTAACATGACTTGACATGAGCATAAACCACTAACATGACTTGACATGAGCATAAACTACTAACATGACTTGACATGAGCATAAACTTAACATGACTTGACATGAGCATAAACTAAGAACATCGTAGGTAACATAGGCTAAACATAGGCTAGGCACAAAGGCTAAACATAAGCTAGGAACATGGGCTAAACATACGACGCGAAGCAAACCAAAATAAACCAAAATAAACCAAAATAAACCAAAATAAACCAAAATAAACCAAAATAAACCAAAATAAACCAAATAACCCCTGCCAGTCTGTTCCTCAGCTCTCCTTTTAAACCGTCCCTGATTAGGAGCAGCTGAGGCTGATTAGCTCAGGGAGCCAATCAGGAGACTGAGTGAGCTCATGGTGAGGGGGGCGTGGCACCTCAGGAGCACACACAGAGGCTCAAATCGTGACACATTGCTACATCACATTTGTGGATTGGCTCGTAAACGAGCAGATTTTACATTGCATGGTGTAAATAAAACAAAATTAGCTGAGCTAGTAAACCTCACAAGGTAAAAGAGCTAACATTAAAGCTAAAAGTTTAGCACAACTCCCCCGTAAAGCCGCTACAGTTACTTAGTACTGCAAAAAACAATCTGTACTTTCATTCATTCATTCATTCATTCATTCATTAACTTAAAAACATTTCATGAACTATTAACTTACTTCAGTATTCAGCCAAGCCGAGACTTCTAACCGGTGCATAAAAAAAATAACTGTCGCTCCCGCGTTCTGACCGATGCTCAAAGAGCATGCGCAAAGCAGACAAAGCGCATGCGCGGCTTGCTCTTCAGCAACACGCAATATCTTAATTTTTCTCAACTCGATTTTTCAAGTTTTGCGTATTTTCTGTTAAATGTTAAGCACAACAATACATTTTGAGTTAGGTAAACTTTTAACTCATTGAATTAAGTAACCAACTTACTATTTCAAGTAGCGATAACTAATTCTGAAGTTCTATTTTTTACAGTGTGTGGGAATTTATGCCCATTCAGTCAAAAGATGACAGTGTTTGTATGGCTGGGTACTGATGTTGATGCTCTGGTTCATTCCGAAGAGCTCAGAAGTCTGTGCAGGACACTGGAGTTTCTTTAAATCAAGCTGGAACAGGAAAGGACCTTCCCTAAACTGTTGTTTCTTTATATAATTGATTTATTACATCTGTTAGCAACTGTTGTGGCTGAAACACATGAGTTCAATCATTAGACGGGGTGTTCCAATACTTTTGTCCACATAGTGTATATTCTGAAACATAGATGCGATTAGTGACAACAGTTTAGGGAAGGCCCTTTCCTGTTCCAGCATGACTACGCCTCTGTACACTAAAGTATGGTTAGAAGGAACTCCAGTGGCCTGCACACAGCCCTGACCTCTGCCTTATCGAACACTTTTGGGATGAATTGGAACGCCGATTATGAGCCATTGGTGCCTGAAGCCAGCACTGCACTGTCGATCTTCACTTCACATATGACACGTAGGACCTCAGACTAGCACGTACACTCTCAGAAAGCATCTGGTTCATCTTCACATCAGTCACTGCTGGATTCCTACATAAGAGACTCACAGCGTTTCCGGCAATCAGGATCCTTACACAGCGTATGAAGACCCACCCAACACACCCATGGTCTAAAGATAGATACCCCACCCTGCAGATACGGTGGCCAGTTAGTATCTTTTGCAGGCACGGCCAATTATGCCCACCAGATGGCACCCAGCCGATCAGTGGCAACACCGAGTTTCGAACCCAGGAGTTCAGAATCTCGGTGTTGGTGTGCTAGCGGAATATCCAGCTGTGCCACATGGGCACCACACTCATAAACCTAGAACATCCAGCGAGGGTGCGAGGCTTCATGATCTGTCTCAAAGACAAAAATTCTCCTCCGTGTTTTGCTCCTCCCCCCCCACCTCCACAGAATTGGTTGTTAGTTTTCCAAACTCAGTTACCCGAGTCGTGTTTTTAGCTGCTTTACACTTCCACATCAGAATCAGAATCCGAATACTTTATTGACCCTAGAGGGAAATTGCATTTTGGACAGTTTGACTAAGCGATTGCTAACTGAATTACTGTAGGATTGCTAGTGTCAGAGACTTTTCTGTGCTGTAGTGTGCTGACAACGGCTGCGTCTGAAATCACATACTTAAACAGTATGTACTTAATTAGAGGCAGTGCGCACTGCTCGTTAGGTAAAGCAGTACAGTAGACCCTTCACTTACGAATTTAATTGGTTCTCGGACGCTCACTCGTTCTTGAGCCAAAATAACATTAAAATATGAAGATGCCTCAGTAGTAAGGATATTAAGTCATCTAGGATTTCGAACAGCCTCCTTCTCGGGAGTGCGCACAGGATGACGTAACATGCGCCTATGTAAAGAGCTCACTAGCTTTTCGAACACACCCTCTATCAGTACAGTAAGCACACATCCTCAGACGTACTACGTCCACCATCTCACCAACGTCACGTGATGCATGACGTCTCATCGCCTCAATTATAACGTTTTAAAATCAGACAAAACTCTCCACAAAGCTACTTATAACGTTATTTAGGGTTGTACTTCTTTAATCATAAAATTTTAACACACACATCATAACACTGACTTAGAAGAGCCACCAGGATAGTTATTGACCCCCACACACTCGGCCTATGGACTGTTCACCCTTCTGCCCTCTGGCTGAACACTACTGCAGCATGCGATGCTGGACTGCCAGACTTCTTTCTACAAGCCACCAGACTACTCAACTCCCTTTAACAGCACACACAACACACCTGGACACACTTACAGTCTGTCTAAACACATTTTATTCTGTGCAATAACTCAGTATTTAACACCAGGCATTTTATTTATTACTTCATTGGTGGCATGTTTACAGTTACAGTTACACTGTAATAACAATAGCCTCACCACTGCTAATTATGTGCAATATTTTTTACTCAACGTGTATACACCGATCAGCCATAACATTAAAACCCTACACTCACTTTCCATTTTATTAGCTCCACTTACCATAAAGAAGCACTTTGTAGTTCTACAATTACTGACTGTAGGCCATCTGTTTCTCTGCATGCTTTGTTAGCCCCCTTTCACCCTGTTCTTCAATGGTCAGGACCCCCACAGGACCACCACAGAGCAGGTATTATTTAAGTGGTGGATGATTCTCAGCAATGCAGTGACACTGACATGGTGGTGGTGTGTTAGTGTGTGTTGTGCTGGTATGAGTGGATCAGACACAGCTGCACTCCTAGTTGTAAAGTCTGAATGACAATAAAGTTCACTTTGACTTCAATTTTTGTCCTACTCTCCTGATTCTCCGCTTTCCGCCATCTTTCTTCGTCCACTTCGAATGCCTTTGCAGCTTCAGTTAAATTATGGGCTAGATTATCAGACCTCAGTGTACTGTGTTCGCATACTCAAAAATGGCTGCTGATGCAGTATGGAAGTATGCGATTTCAGACGCAGCCAATGTTTGATGTTTTTTTGTTTGTTTATTAGGACTTTAACATCATGCTCCACACGTTTGATTACATTGATGACAGGAACAGTAGTTACTCATTACCCATGACTCATCAGTCCACAAGGTTATAACAAACACAGTCATGGACAATTTAGTATTGCCAATTCACCTCACTTGCACGTCTTTGGACTGTGGGAGGAAACCGGAGCACCCGGAGTAAACCCACGCAGACACGAGGAGAACTTGCAAACTCCACACAGAAAGGACCCGGACCGCCCCACCTGGGGATCGAACCCAGGTCCTTCTTGCTGTGAGACGACAGTAGTACCCACTTAGCCACTGTGCCGTCCCCAATGTTTGATGTGTGTGTTTATGTATTGAGTGTATTTTCTTCTTTTGATGATTCCATAATCAGTGTAAAAGTGTGTTTCTCTACACACGTGATCATCTCTGTATAGTCTGTGCTCAAAAGAACAAACCAGTAAAGTATTTGTATGTGTGATGGACTGGCGACCTGTCCAAGGTGTTTCCTACCTTTTGCCCAATAAATTGGACCCACTATGACCCTGACCAGGATAAAGCGGTGGTAAAACAGACATCAGGAGAAATTTAGAAGAGACTTTATTTTATTTTATTTTATAATCACACACATTTCCAGTTTCCAGTTCAGAATCCCAGTTTAATTAGAACACTATACAGTGATAAACACGTGTGTGTGTGTGTGTGTGTGTGTGTGTGTGTGTACAGTTATTGATAAAAACGTAACACAACAGCAGGGTGGAGAGGATTCGTTCATTACTGACATTTCACATGACGAATAAAGATACAGAAGAATCTGAGACCTGTCACGACTTGGTGCATTTCTTTTTACAAAAAGTAAAAGTCGAGGCGAATACAAAACCAAAAACTGTGTGTGTGTGTGTGTGTGTGTGTGTGTGTGTGTGTGATTCGTCTTTACGCAATACAGAAAATTAATAAATAAAAAATAAAAACCTCTTAATTTTACATTTGTAGCACAAAAAAGGCAGAAAGGAAGAAAAACTCCAACTATTCACATATGTCTAAACAGGATCAAATAATGAAAGAAAATACGAGGATATTGATACGAGTGTGTGAGTGTGTTAGTGAGGGGTGTGTGTGTTGGTGAGGTGAGTGTGTGAGTTCTTTACATCAGCATCTTGGCGAGCAGGAGTGAGACCAGTGAGCCGATGGTGAGTGTGAGTGTGTTGGTGAGGGGTGTGTGTGTGTTGTTGAGGGGTGTGAGTGTGTTGTTGAGGGGTGTGAGTGTGTTGTTGAGGGGTGTGAGTGTGTTGTTGAGGGGTTTGAGTGTGTTGTTGAGGGGTGTGAGTGTGTCGCCGTTGCACAGATCAGTGGAGCAGCAGGTCTTATACATTTGGTAGATGGTGGTGTCGCTGCTCCCCGGCAGGGTAAAGTTGGAGGTCTTGTTGCAGTCGGCCACGGCCAGGCAGCCCTTCTGAGTAAACTTAATCACACCAGCTAAGAATAAACACACACCACAACACAGAGAACTGTTACAGCAGGGCACAAAGAGTGTGTGTGTGTGTGTGTGTGTTGAATGTATCATGGTAGTGTGTATTAGTGTGTGTGTAAGTGTATGTGTGAGTGTGTATGGTGCTGGTTTGCGTGTATTATTGTGTCAGTGTGTGAGTGAGTGTGTGTTGGATGTATTATGGTAGGGTGTGAGTGTGTGTGTGTGTGTTGAATGTATCATGGTAGTGTGTATTAGTGTGTGTGTAAGTGTATGTGTGAGTGTGTATGGTGCTGGTTTGCGTGTATTATTGTGTCAGTGTGTGAGTGAGTGTGTGTTGGATGTATTATGGTAGGGTGTGAGTGTGTGTGTGTGTGTTGAATGTATCATGGTAGTGTGTATTAGTGTGTGTGTAAGTGTATGTGTGAGTGTGTATGGTGCTGGTTTGCGTGTATTATTGTGTCAGTGTGTGAGTGAGTGTGTGTTGGATGTATTATGGTAGGGTGTGAGTGTGTGTGTGTGTGTTGAATGTATCATGGTAGTGTGTATTAGTGTGTGTGTAAGTGTATGTGTGAGTGTGTATGGTGCTGGTTTGCGTGTATTATTGTGTCAGTGTGTGAGTGAGTGTGTGTTGGATGTATTATGGTAGGGTGTGAGTGTGTGTGTGTGTGTTGAATGTATCATGGTAGTGTGTATTAGTGTGTGTGTAAGTGTATGTGTGAGTGTGTATGGTGCTGGTTTGCGTGTATTATTGTGTCAGTGTGTGAGTGAGTGTGTGTTGGATGTATTATGGTAGGGTGTGAGTGTGTGTGTGTGTGTTGAATGTATCATGGTAGTGTGTATTAGTGTGTGTGTAAGTGTATGTGTGAGTGTGTATGGTGCTGGTTTGCGTGTATTATTGTGTCAGTGTGTGAGTGAGTGTGTGTTGGATGTATTATGGTAGTGTGTGTGTGTATGTATTAGTGTGTGTGGTGCTGATTTGAATGTATTATGGTAGTGAGTGTGTGTGTGTATATTAGTGTGTGTGTGTGTGTGTGTGTGTGTGTGTGTATGGTGCTGGAAGCTCAGCTTCCCCTAAAATGTCAAAAATTAAATGGTCAAACATGTACAGTTGTGTTAACATTTATGCGTTAGAACACGTTCATCTGGAAGACGAGTTCGTTCAGAATCAGCTACTTATCACAGATCCACTGACTCAAACTTCTCATACTTTCCCGGAGCGTCAGTGCATTTACCCGTAGAAGCTGAGCATCTATTCACTTCAACGGGGCTGCATGGAACTTTTTTTTTTCATTGCTTCGAAACTCGCCGTCATTGGATAAATGCCACTATTTTGTCCCGCCCCTGGACGCTGAGCGTCTCTGGGGGTGAATGGAGCTGTGGGTGGGTCTGGACGCGGGGCTTCTGCAAGATGATTGGAGGATCAGTCGAAAGGCTGAATCCCATCTACACGTCACTTAATCACTGGGAGCTTCAGTCACATCGTGGATTTTGCGAGTGAAGTCGAAAGACAAACTGCAACCCATTTCTTGGTATTTGCTTGAAAAGTAACAGAGGGCAGAATTTATGTATAAATAAATTGACAAATTTTATGATGTAAGCCGACAATGAGCTTCCCCTCTTTGAAAGACCAGCAGCCGCCACTGGTGTATATGTATTAGTGCGTGTATGGTGCTGGTTTGAGTGTATTGTGGTAGTGTGTGAGTGTGTTGGATGTATTATGGTAGTGTGTGAGTGTGTGCTGAGTCTATCATGGTAGTGTCTGTGTGTATATTAATGTGTGTGTGTATGTATTAGTGTGTGTATGGTGCTGGTTTATTATTGTAGTGTATGGGTGTGTGCTGAGTCTATCATGGTAGTGTGTGTGTGGTGCTGGTTTGAGTGTATTATTGTAGTGTATGGGTGTGTGCTGACACTACCATAATACATCCAACACACTCACACACAACTGTACACACCTAAGCAAGACTGGAGTGAAGGCACTAAAGGACAACCTCCATTTTGCTCTTCGCCACCCATCTGCTTCTTGGACTGACTCGACACAATACGTGCATCCTCAACCTCCCTCACCTGCTTTCAACCATGAAGGACCATCAAACATACAATCCCCATCACTGGAGAACACAGCTCAGGCTGAGTTTCTGACTCTTGATGAAAGCTATTACGACCTTCACCATCAGGCAGTGACACAGCAGTCAACAGCAGAGACATCACAGTCATCCTCCAACTTCTCTATCTCAACAGCATCACCCCCACATATGGATTTCACAGAGAAAATGGAGAAACTGGTGTGTGTTGGGACTAAATTCTCACACTCCATCTCAGCCAGTCCACAGGTTTCACCCAAAAAGCCCAGGGCAGCCCTTCCCCCGCTTCCCCCCCTTCCCCCCCGTTCTCTGAGGCCACTTCAGCACCGTCAGCAGCAGCCTTGTACTTCATCTACTCTGGCTGTACAGAGTTCAGAATGTTCAGCGAGTGCTACTGATAGCGGCTGCAGAATACAAAACAATGATAACTCGTTGTGATGTGTTCAGGGTCCTTGCTATAGCAGATATGATACTGACAACAGTTTGGAGAGTAAGCTTGGACCCAGTATGCCTGTTTTCTATTCCTGTGTTGATTAGAAATAGAAAGAATAGAACGCATTCAGCATATCAAGTCAACCAGTCTAACCTCTTACCTGTACCACGACAACCTCGGGCTGCCCCAGGGGCTCCTGTGGTTCCTTTAAAGCTAGCTCTGCTTAATGTTAGATCTCTAGCCAACAAATCATTTTTAGTGAATGACATAATTCTATCCTACAGTTTAGATTTTCTGTTTCTAACTGAAACATGGTTAGCAGAAGGCAGCAGTGCTACTGTTCTTAATGAAACAGCACCAGCAAACTTCAGTTCTATGAATGT
Source organism: Trichomycterus rosablanca (assembly GCF_030014385.1). NCBI lineage: Eukaryota > Metazoa > Chordata > Actinopteri > Siluriformes > Trichomycteridae > Trichomycterus > Trichomycterus rosablanca. Next base: position 11,228,051 of record NC_085988.1, read on the forward strand.
GTGTCGAAGAGGTAGGAAAGATGGAGGAGTAGCTGCCTTATTTAAAGATGTATTCCAGTGCAAAGAGACTGTACTTGGCAATTTTATGTCTTTTAAATACCTCTGTTTTATTTTGAAGGGTACTCCCAAAATTATATTTTTAACCATTTATAAACCTCCAAGATCCATGCTTTTATCTCCAGTAGGGTGGACTATTGTAATGGTCTCTTAACTGGACTTCCCAAAAAGACCATTAAACAGTTACAGCTCATTCAGAACGCTGCTGCTAGAGTTTTAACTAAGACGAAGAGAACTGAGCACATCACTCCAGTTCTAAAATCTCTACACTGGCTTCCAGTTAGTTACAGAATTTAAAGTGCTGCTACTGGTCTATAAATCACTGAATGGGTTCGGCCCAGAATACATCTCAGAAATGTTTAGAGATTATAAACCCAGTAGATCTCTTAGATCCATGGACTCAGGTCAGCTAGTTGAGCCCAGAGTCCAAACTAAACATGGTGAAGCAGCATTTAGCTGTTGGGCTGCATAGAACTGGAACAGACTGCCAGGAGATATTAGATGTTCCTCAAATGTAGAAATGTTTAAATCCAGGTTAAAAACTTTTCTTTTTTCTTGTGCCTATGATTGAGCTCGAAATTTTTGCTATTACCCTCATTTTACCGTATTTCTTTTAGTTTTTCATGCTCTTAATAATTTTTTTATAGTACTGTATGAGTGTTTGTAGATATTACTGCAGTATAATTAATCACTTATAATAATGTGTATCTCTCTTGTTTTAATTTTATATTCTCTAAACTGTAGGGTATATTTTACTATATTTTCCTTTAGTTTTCATGTTCTTAATTGCTTATCTCTCTTGTTTGAATTACATGTTCTTAATTGTAACTAAATGTTTGCAAGAAGTCTTTCTGAGGTTCTAGATCTCAGGAATGTTTTAATGCTTTAAACAGGGATTTTTGTATCTATTGGTCCTGGATTTTGTAAAGTTGCTTTGAGACAATGTCTATTGTAAAAAGCGCTATATAAATAAAGTTGACTTGACTTGACTTGCTTTTAATTTTTCCTTATGTAAAGCACTTTGAATTGCCACTGTGTATGAAAGGTGCTATACAAATAAACTTGCCTTGCCTTGCCTATCATGGTAGTGTGTGTGTATTAGTGTGTGTATGGTACTGGTTTGAGTGTATTATTGTAATGTATAGGTGTGTATTAGTGTGTGTGTGTATTAGTGTGTGTATGGTGCTGGTTTGAGTGTATTATTGTAGTGTATGGGTGTGTATTAGTGTGTGTGTGTATTAGTGTGTGTATGGTGCTGGTTTGAGTCTATTATTGTAGTGTATGGGTGTGTATTAGTGTGTGTGTATTAGTGTGTGTATGGTGCTGGTTTGAGTGTATTATTGTAGTGTATGGGTGTGTATTAGTGTGTGTGTATGTATTAGTGTGTGTATGGTGCTGGTTTGAGTGTATTATTGTAGTGTATGGGTGTGTATTAGTGTGTGTGTATGTATTAGTGTGTGTATGGTGCTGGTTTGAGTCTATTATTGTAGTGTATGGGTGTGTATTAGTGTGTGTATGGTGCTGGTTTGAGTGTATTATTGTAGTGTATGGGTGTGTATTAGTGTGTGTGTGTGTATTAGTGTGTGTATGGTGCTGGTTTGAGTCTATTATTGTAGTGTATGGGTGTGTATTAGTGTGTGTATGGTGCTGGTTTGAGTCTATCATGGTAGTGTGTGTGTGTGTGTGTGTGTGTGTGTGTGTGTATGTAGGCGGTGGACTGTGCATTTATATTAACAAAGCTTGGTGCACGAACTTTGTCACTGTTGGGAAACACTGCTCGGCTAACATAGAATATCTCATGGTGAAGTGTAGACCTTTCTATCTGCCTAGGGAGTTCACTTCTACTATTATAACCGCAGCCTATATCCCCCCGGATGCTAATGCCAAGCTTGCTATAAACGAACTTTATTCAGCCATCAGCAAACAACAGACTGCGCACCCAGAGGCTGCATTTATAGTTGCAGGTGATTTTAATCACTCAAACTTAAAGACAGCACTGCCAAAATTCCACCAGCATGTTTCCTGCAATACAAGAGGAAACAAAACTTTGGATCATGTTTATACAAACATTTCTGGAGCTTACACTGCGACCCCCCTCCCCCACCTGGGACAGTCAGACCATCTTTCTTTGTTTCTCATTCCTAAGTACTCTCCACTTATCCAACGTGTGAAGCCATCAACATCAACCATCAAGGTGTGGCCAGCGGGGACAGACGCTGTACTTCAGGACAGGTCCCAACACACGGACTGGAGTATGTTTGCTTCACAGGCTACTTGTGGCTCTCACACGGATATCGACACACTGTTAGACATTTCTGTAATTTCTACAGTTATTAACCACATACCACACAGTAAAATACTGTAAATAGGTTTTACAGTACATAACAGTATTTTCCACTGCATCATGACAATTTTGCCTGATGCCAAATACTGAATACAGAGATTTACTGTATTTTTGACATTGAGGTAAATTACTGTAATTACCTTTGGCGCCAAACGATTTTATTGACAAGATTCAACCTAATTTTCAGCTGTGAGAGTTTTGAACTGATGTTGTTTGCCTAACGGTTCAGCTTCGGAACCACCACATTATCTCAGGTTTTGCGGGAAGGAGTTTAGGAGAGGCACGCACACAGAAACAGTTCGGCTATGATGGATGGAGCAGCAGTGGAGCAGCAGGGGTGCTGAGACTCTTGAAGAGGATTTTTTACACCAAAACTGGGAACCAGCAAAAAATAAAGGTAAAGAGTCTACGACAGTTAGGACAATAAATTAAAAATAGTCACGGTTATCGGGACTGTTGTGCACTATAGGAGCGTTAGCATTACTTGTGGGCAACTTTTTTCCAAAGTAAAACAAGTAAACGTTCCATTTTACAAATGACTGTGAGTTTCATGTTTAAAAGCTAAGTTAGTCAGGTTAGGTGAAATTTACGACACGACAGCGCTAGCATAGTAGCTAATCTCCTGCGACGCTGTTGTTTAACAGTCACCACAGGATCCTTACAAAACATTGTAATTTTCAGAAAGATTAGATTTATTTTGAGGATACTGTATTGAATTGCATAGAACTGTTAAAGATGATCTTTCTGTGATTACAGGTGAACAATGCTGAATGGATTGTTAATGGAAAAGAACAAGGCAGGTTCCAGGTTGAGAAGTGGTTTACCTCACTGCGTTTGCTACCCAGGGTCTACCTATAGGAACACCTAGGTTCATTTCATGTTAAGTCGGGTATGTGAGTCCACAGTGTTGAGTGGAGTTTTATACCAAAACTACTGTGTTTCTGTAACCCTGCATTTCTGAAGCTCATGTGTTATTTCTAATGTAACTTTATCTAGATTCATTGTTCATTGTTGTACTATGCATTCAATACTGAATTATTTAACAGTGAAAGTGTTTTTCTGTAATATGAATTAACATGAATTTTGTACATGTTATGTTAATGCACATTGTGTTATTTTAAATGTGTTGTTTTAAATGTATTTTGAAAGTTGCATGGATTAAAGTAAGAATGTTTTTAAGGAAATTCTGTACTTGTACACGTTTTTGTTGAAAGTGCTTTAAGCATTTGCAGTGATTTAAATAAAGAATTTGATATGTTGCAATAATTGTCTGTGTGGATTAAATAGCAGTATTGTGTAAGTTATAAGTCAAATAAGCACAATTTACAGATTTTAAAAATTTTTTAAATTAAATTTAACAAATAATTACAGTATTGTACAGTTAACCTAAGTTTTTACTGTGGTGGTACTGTAAAATGCAATTACAGTAACATTAAGTTACTGTAAAATAAAATACAGTTATGGTACTGTAAATTTGAATTACAGTAACTTACTGGCAACAGTGTTGCCAGTAAGTTACTGTAAAAACCCTTTGAAATGTCTAACAGTGCACGTACACCTCCTCTGTGCTGGATTATATCAAAACCACCACTGATAGTGTTACCACACAAAAACAGATCACCACGTACCCAAATCAGAAGCCATGGATGAATAAGGAGGTGCGTCTTCTGCTGAAAGCCCGTAACATCGCCTTCAGAACAGGTGATGCACAGGCCTACAGCACATCCAGGGCAAACCTGAGGAGGGGCATCAAAAAGGCCAAGCACTGCTACAAGCTAAAGGTTGAGGAACACTTCAACTCCGACCCCCGACGCATGTGGCAGGGCATCCAGGTCATCAGCAACTACAAGCCCAGCAACTCCATCCCGGTAACTACAGATGTCTCCTTCCTGAACGAGCTAAATGACTTTTATGCTCGCTTTGACAGAGACAACAGGGAGACGGCTACCCAGACCAGACTCTCTGCAGACCACCAGCCCCTCTCACTCTCCTCCACAGACATCTACACTGCACTGAGCCAGATCAACGCACGCAAAGCTGCTGGTCCAGACGGCATTCCTGGGCGAGTGCTGAGAGCATGTGCGGAGCAGCTGACTGGAATTTTTACGGACATTTTCAACCTGTCTCTCACCCAGGCAACTGTACCTACCTGCTTCAAATCCACCTCCATCGTACCAGTGCCGAAACACTCCAGCCCGACGTGCCTGAATGACTACCGCCCTGTAGCACTCACACCCATTGTCATGAAGTGCTTCGAGCGACTGGTCCTGGCACACCTGAAGAACTGTCTCCCACCCACACTGGACCCACATCAGTTTGCATACCGCAGCAATAGGTGTACAGAGGATGCTGTCTCCATGGCGCTGCACTCTGTGCTTACACATCTGGACAATAGCAACACATCCGCACGAATGCTGTTTGTTGACTTCAGCTCAGCATTTAATACCGTAATCCCTTCCAAGTTAGTCACAAAACTTGGAGAACTGGGTATTAACACCTCCCTTTGTCACTGGATTATGGACTTTCTTACCAACAGACCTCAGCATGTTAGGTCAGGACACACCTACTCCATCACCATCTCACTCAATACAGGCGTACCACAGGGCTGTGTGCTGAGCCCATTCCTCTACTCCCTTTTTACCCACGACTGCAGGCCTGTGCATGGATCCAACTCCATCATTAAGTTTGCTGATGACACCACGGTGATTGGACTCATCAGTAACAACGATGAGACAGCCTACAGGGAGGAGGTACAGCATCTGGCCACATGGTGTGAGGACAACAACCTGCTCCTCAACAACAACAAAACCAAAGAGCTCATCGTGAACTTCAGGAGGGAAGGAGGAGGCACGCATGACCCCATCCACATAGACGGAATAGCTGTTGAACGCGTCTCCAGCTTCAAGTTTTTGGGGACCCACATTTCGGAGGACCTGTCCTGGACCACCAACACCTCCAGCTTGGCCAAGAAGGCTCACCAGCGCCTCTTCTTCCTGAGGACACTCAGGAAACACCACCTGTCTTCGGCCATCCTGGTGAACTTTTACCACTGTGCAATAGGAAGTATCCTGACCAGCAGTATCACAGTCTGGTATGGGAACTGCACTGTTGCAAACCGCAAGGCACTGCAGCGAGTGGTAAAAACGGCCCAGCGCATCACAGGGACTCCACTTCCATCCATTGAGGACGTCCAGAGGAAACGCTGTCTGCGTCGAGCTCGCAGCATTCTTAAGGACTCCTCTCACCCTGCACACAGACTATTTGCCCTTCTGCCCTCTGGCAGGCGCTTCAGGTGCCTCCGGACAAGGACTACCAGATTGAGGAACAGCTTTTTCCCCAGAGCTGTCTCCATATTGAACTCTGTCCCCCGTTAACAACCCCCCCCCCCCCCCCCCACACACACCCCCCGCACTACAAACATTATTATTTTTATCCTTTTTCCGCTTTGTATTTTAATGGTACATACCTCATTGTACATAAATCTCATATATACTGTATACATCTGTTTATTATGTTTTTAAGTACTCATTGCTTGATCGTGTCCATAGCACCTTAATCACTTCAACCTGCATAGCACCTTAATCACTTTAACCTGCATAGCACCTTAATATTAATCTGCACCTTAATATGTATATTGTTTTTCAGCTACATATCTTGTTTATAGTATAGTTTATAGATCCTGTTTATACCACTACTATTTACCCACTGTAAATAATGTATATCAAAATTACTGTTTATTCTGCACTTTCTGCTTATTGCACTTCTGGTTAGATGCTAAACCGCATTTCGTTGCATTGTACTTGTACATGTGTAATGACAATAAAGTTGAATCTAATCTAATCTAATCTAGTGTGTGTATGGTGCTGGTTTGAGTGTATTATTGTAGTGTATGGGTGTGTAATAGTGTGTGTGTATTAGTGTGTGTATGGTGCTGGTTTGAGTCTATCATGGTAGTGTGTGTGTGTGTGTGTGTGTGTGTGTATGTATTAGTGTGTGTATGGTGCTGGTTTGAGTCTATGATGGTAGTGTGTGTGTGTGTGTGTGTGTGTGTGTGTGTGTGTGTATTAGTGTGTGTATGGTGCTGGTTTGAGTCTATCATGGTAGTGTGTGTGTGTGTGTATTAGTGTGTGTGTGTATTAGTGTGTTTATGGTGCTGGTTTGAGTCTATCATGGTAGTGTGTGTGTATTAGTGTATTAGTGTGTGTTAGTACTGCAGCAGTACTGTCTGACCTGGGCCCTGACCGTCAACCTCAAAAAGACTAAAATTATGACCTTCCAGAAAAGATCTAGATCTCAGGGAACCAAACACACATATAAATTAGGACATCATGAAATTGAGCACACTAAAGATTATACTTACCTCGGACTGAACATCAGTTCCACAGGAAACTTTAACCCGGCAATTCCAATTAGAATTTGGCTTAAAATTTTTGAATCAATAATTGAACCGATTGCTCTATATGGCAGTGAAGTTTGGGGTTCGCTTACACACCATCAATTCCGTAATTGGGACAAACATCCATTAGAGACCCTGCACAAAGAGTTCTGTAAAAGCATCCTAAAGGTGCACAGACACACCACGAACACACACCAACACACCACGAACACACAGACACACCACGAACAATGCGTGCAGGGCAGAATTAGGCCGATTTCCTCTAATTATAAACATACAGAGAAGAGCAATCAACTTCTGGAACCATCTAAATGAGAGCGACCCCCAAACTTATCATTATAAAGCCCTGAAACACCAAGAGCTGAGCAAACATACCAGTCCCCTCATCCAACTGGTTCTGAGTCACTGCACCCATACACCACTAACACACACCGATACACCACTAACACACACAGATACACCACTAACACACACTAACACAATAAAGACTCAGGAACAGGAGAAATCTGTAAACCCAATTAGAACAAACCAAATTACACAAAGACTCAGAACTAAATATCTGAATTATTGGGAAACTGAAACTAAATCTCAGAGTAAAATGCAGTTTGTTATTTGTTATTTGGCCCTAAACAGACACTACAGTGCAGCAGATTATCTGAGCACAGTATCCCACCCTAAATTAAGAAACACCCTGACGAGGTACAGACTGAGCGCACACGACCTGGCCGTGGAGACGGGGCGACACACCCGGTCCTGGCTGCCCCGGGAGGAGAGGTTGTGCCAGCACAGCGCTCTCAGTACAGTAGAGACGGAGCTGCACTTCCTCACCCGGTGTACCAAGTACCACCACGTCCGCTCCCAATTCTTCCCTAAATTTAATAACATCATCCCCAACTTCACCTCCCTCCCAGACCCTGACAAACTGCCCCATTTACTGGGGGAACACAGAGAGAGCTGCACACTAGCAGCACTCTATACTTACACCTGCCACCAGGTGAGGGACAGTGGGTGACCATGTCTCATACACACACACACACACACACACACACATACACATACACACACACACACACACACACGCACAAACTGATTGTTTTACTACCTCATTATTGTAAATATTATACTTTTTATTGTTATTATTTTGCACTGTTTTTATTAATATTTTATTCTATTCTATATTTTTGCACATGTAACTGTTCTGTATATTTTTGTTCTTTCTTATTTTTATTGTTAATATTTCTCTGTAACTTGCTTTGGCAATACGAATGTCATTATTTGTCATGCCAATAAAGCTTCTTTTGAGTTTGAGTGTGTTGGATGTATTATAGTAGTGTGTGTGTGTGTGTGTGTGTTGAATGTATTATTGTAGTATGTGAGTGAGTGTGTCTGTGTGTGTGTTGGATGTATCATGGTAGTATGTGTGTGAGTGTGTGTGTTGGATGTATCATGGTAGTATGTGTGTGAGTGTGTGTGTTGGATGTATTATAGTAGTGTGTGTTGAATGTATTATTGTAGTATGTGAGTGAGTGTCTCTGTGTGTGTGTGTTGGACGTATCATGGTAGTATGTGTGTGAGTGTGTGTGTGTGTGTGTGTGTTTGGTGGTTCTACCTGCAGTTCCATTTCCATTGAAGCACGACTCTCCAGCCTGGCATGTGGTTTTGTTGGCGGTGCAAAAAGACCCCAGACCCAGATCACATTTGTAGCACTGCAGGGCGTGGCCTGAGACACACAGAGAGAATATGAACAAGGTTCCACTCACCTACAGCATCACCTTCACACATTCCAGATTCTTGCAAGATTTTGGATACTCAACACCTCAGTGTGTGTGTGTGTGTGTGTGTGTGTGTGTGTGTGTGTTTACCCTGAGATGGACTGGGCCAGTAAATCGGACCCACCACAACCCTGACCAGGTAAAACAGACAATGAATGAATGAATGTGGAGCCTCTGCCCGTCGGGAACACGCCATGCCAAATTTTTATTAAAAGATCTGGGATGAAGCACAGTGCTCGAGGGCAGTAAACAGTAAACAGTCTTTAAAGAACTGGTTTAACTGGAGTCACGGCCAGTTAGGTCAGTGCTGAGTCTGAGACCCTGTTCTTACCAGCAGAGATCTTTTACATTTAGGACTTATGATTATGACTGATAACAATTTGAGCAACTGAGGATTAAGGGCCTTGCTCAAGGGCCCAACTGTGGCAACTTGGTAATGTGAAGCTTGAACCGGCAATCTTATGATTACTAGTACTAGAATACTAGATTACTAGTTATCCTGCTTTACTAGTCCAGTACCTTATAATTATGATTATTAGTTCAGTACATTATCATTACTAGTCCAGTTCTAGTTCAGTGATTTAGGATTACTAGTACATATCAGTACCTTATTATTAGTAGTTCAGTACATTATGATTACTAATCCAGTTCTTGTCAAGTACCTTATTATTACTAGTTCCTTGTCAAGTACCTTATGATTACTAGTCCAGTTCTAGTCCAGGACCTTATTATTACTAATCCATTTCTTGTCAAGTACCTTATTATTACTAGTACAGTACATTGTGATTACTAATCCAGTTCTAGTCAAGTACTTTATTATTACTAGTTCAGTACCTTATGATTACTAGTCCAGTTCTTGTTCAGTACCTAATGATTACTAGTCCAGTTATAGTTCAGTACCTAATGATTACTTGTTCAGTACCTTATGATTACTAGTCCAGTTATAGTTCAGTACCTAATGATTACTTGTTCAGTACCTTATGATTACTAATCCAGTTCTCGTCCAGTAATTTATGATTACTAGTCCAGTAACTTATGATTACTAGTCCAGTACTAGTTCAGTACCTTATAATTACTAGTCCAGTTCTAGTCCAGTACCTTATGATTACTTGTTCAGTACCTTTATGATTACTAGTCCAGAGCTTTAGATTTTGACTCTCGATTTCTTTTATCCAATCAGCATATTGCCATTAATCACAAGACCAACAGCTAGTGAGTTTCAGAAACGCTGTTGTACGACTGTTTGCTTCTCCGGGAGTGAATAAAGAAACTTTACATAAAGAACGAGTACACGTATATCAACAATGTGAGTCACATGCTTCTGGGTGTGAGATCAAACTGCTAAATCATCCCAAACAATAAGTGAGAACACCACACACATGATGTGATACTCAGAAGCATTTGCACGTCACAACAATGTTGGAAGCATGTAACGTCCTTTATATATTTGATTTATTACATTTATTAGCAACTGTTATAGCTGAAACACATGAATTCAATAATTTAGTAGCGGTTAGCATAACAAAAAGACTTGATCAAACCTTATGATTACTAGTTCAGTAGTAACCTAGTAACTTTATGATTACTAGTCCAGTACTTGTTCAGTACCTTATGATTACTAGTTCAGTAGTAACCTAGTGACTTTATGTTAACTAGTCCAGTACTTTATGATTACTAGTTCAGTACCTTATTATATAATTACTAGCCCAGTACTTGTTCAGTACCTTATGATTACTAGTCCAGTAGTAACCTTCAGTACCTAGCCCAGTACATTATGATTACTAGTTCAGTACCTTCTGATTACTAGTCCAGAACTTGTTCAGTACCTTATGATTACTAGTCCAGTAGTAACCTCCAGTACCTAGCCCTGTACATTATGATTGCTAGTCCAATTATGATTACTAGTCCAGTACCTTATGATTACTAGTCCAGAACTTGTTCAGTAATAACCTAATAATCCAATGATTACTAGTTCAGTACCATCAGTTCCATATCCAGTACCTTATGATTACTAGTCCAGTACCTTATGATTACTAGTCCAGAACTTGTTCAGTACCTTATGATTACTAGTTCAGTAGTAACCTAGTGACTTTATGTTAACTAGTCCAGTACTTTATGATTACTAGTTCAGTACCTTATTATATAATTACTAGCCCAGTACTTGTTCAGTACCTTATGATTACTAGTCCAGTAGTAACCTTCAGTACCTAGCCCAGTACATTATGATTACTAGTTCAGTACCTTCTGATTACTAGTCCAGAACTTGTTCAGTACCTTATGATTACTAGTCCAGTAGTAACCTCCAGTACCTAGCCCTGTACATTATGATTGCTAGTCCAATTATGATTACTAGTCCAGTACCTTATGATTACTAGTCCAGAACTTGTTCAGTAATAACCTAATAATCCAATGATTACTAGTTCAGTACCATCAGTTCCATATCCAGTACCTTATGATTACTAGTCCAGTACCTTATGATTACTAGTCCAGAACTTGTTCAGTACCTTATGATTACTAGTTCAGTACCATCAGTACCTAATACATTACCTTATGATTACTAGTTCAGTACCTTATTATGATTACTAGTCCAGTACTAGATTAGTACTTTATGATTACTAGTTCAGTACCATCAGTACCTAGTCCAGTACCATCAGTACCTAGTCCCTATAATTACTAGTCCAGTATATTATGATCCTTAGTTCAGTACTTTATGAATACTAATTCAGCACCTTATTATATAATTACTATAAGAATACATTAATTCAATAATTTAGTAGCGATTAGCATGACAAAAGGATATATATGTTATATATATATATGCTATGTTATTGCATAGCTCTATTTGGCTGGGAAACGGAGGCTAGACAACAACTAGCATGACTTGACATTACTCAAACTAATCCTGGATTACTGGCTGGCGTGTCTGTAAGTGTCTGTGGTTGGACTGTTGATTAGGATCCAACGTGGCAACAAACAGAGTTCTGGAGGAACATCACTGACAGCTGTTTTTGTTAGCAGGGCAGTGATAGCTCAGCGGTTACTGGACTAGTAAACAGAAGGTTGCCGGTTCAAGCCCCGCTACCACCAAGTTGTCACTGTTTGGTCCCTGAGCAAGGCCCTTAACCCTCAATTGCTCATCGTGTAAGGCGATTTGGATAAAAGCTAAATGCTGAAAATGTAAATGTTAGCCAAATACTATTAGCAGGCTTAGCTAACACAGGGGCTGTTTATGCCTGCTAAACTGTCCAAACCAAACAGAAACTTCTATTTAAATAGCTGAAATTGTGTTAATTAGTACCAATATAGCTAAATAAACATAGTCAACCCTAATATCTGGATATGCTCGATATTCCCCCCAATATACTGTTCTAACATGATAAACAAACATATTTCACTCGTTAGCGTTGCATAATGGTATGAGATGCCCGTATTCTTATTACTTATTGATGGGAGGAACTGCAACCCCCCTCACCCACAGCTAAATTTGGCCTCAAGTTCAATTAATGGCTATGGCATTAGTGTTTTTTCCACCACAGAGATCGTGGGTACCAGTTTTGTGCTAGCATTTATTTAGCACTGCTGCCATCTTTAGGCTATACTAAGCAAAATCATCTTCCAGCCAAAGTGTGCGTGCACATTATTTCTGTGCTATAAAGTCAAGAGCACAATTTATTTGGGTGTGAGCAGGATTCTATTCTGTTAATTCAGCACCAAAAAGGGATTGAACCCTTGGACTTAGTCATGAATTGAACATGGGAGGCATTCCCAAACTTTCAAACCATATTAGCAGCTGATGGGAACACTGATGGATTCTAATATTATGAAAAGGTATTGAATTGCATATGTGGATTTAAATGTGAGCATATCTGAATATTATCTATATACTGTATCTATCTCTGTCTCTGTATCTATCTCTGTCTCTGTCTCTGTCTCTCTCTCTCTCTCTCTCTCTCTCTCTCTCTCTCTCTCTCTCTATATATATATATATATATATATACAGTGGAACCTCGACTTACGAGTGACCCAACTTACGAATTTTCCGAGATACGAGCCGTCACTTGGTGGATTTTTTGCTTTGTGATACGAGCCGAGATCTGAGTTACGAGCTCAGCTGAGTTCAGTTCACCTGGTTATTTTGCCGTACAAGCAAGTGAAAGAGAGGAAAATGTGACGAAAAAGCCAAAAGTCTGTGAAGAATAAGATTAAGTAAAGTAAAAAAATTATATACAGCGTTATAGCTGTAGAGTATAGCGCGGGATGTTTACTGAACGGTAGCAACTGGCGTAATGACGCTCGTGGCTTTGTCTCGCGATAGGTAAACAAGAGTAGCGCGTGGTGTCGTGACTGATTGTGTCCCGTACAAGTACTAGCACGTGAGTCGTATTCCAAATAAAGGTCGTATACCAAGCTAAATTTTTCACATCCAAACAGGACGTATACCAAGTTGGACTTATACCACTGTGTATTGCAGCATTAAGTGTGTAGCGAGTAAGTTAAGTGATAGAGCACGAAATGAAACACTCCCCCAACTTCCTCTGCCAATCTCCACCTCCGCCAGCATCTTCATCTGATTTTTAAGGTAAATACACGTAATAAAACCAGTTTATTTCTTTACATTCTCTTTTATTATGTATTATTATTTATACATTTTATACATTATTTGTTATTTATAAAGTACATTTTTCTTATTTAAAAACACGTAACAAAAAAAATATGTGTGGTTTTTGGGGGGCTGGAACGGATTAATAGCATTTCAATTGATTTCAATGGGAAAATTTGATTTGATATACGAGCAAATTGAGTTACGAGCTTGGTCACGGAACGAATTAAACTCGTAAGTCAAGGTTCCACTGTATATATATATATATATATATATATATATATATATATATACAGTACAGGCCAAAAGTTTGGACACACCTTCTCATTCCTGTGGTTTTTCTTAATTTTTTAAAATTTTCTACATTGTAGATTAATACTAAAGACATCCAAACTATGAAGGAACACATATGGAATTATGTAGTAAACAAAAAAGTGTTAAACAAACCAGAATATGTTTTATATTTTAGATTCTTCAAAGTAGCATCTTTTGCTTTAATGACAGATTTGCACACTCTTTGAAATTTTCTCAACCAGCTTTATTAGGTCTCCACCTGGAATGGTTTTCAATGAATGTTTGCGCCTTGTCTAGAGTGAATTTTTGGAATTTGTTGCTTTTTTAATGTGTTTGAGACCATCAGTTGGGTTGTGCAGAGGTAGAGTTGGTAAAATATAAAACATATTCTGGTTTGTTTAACACTTTTTGGTTCACTACATAATTCTTCATAGTTTGGACGTCTTCAGTATTAATCTACAATGTAGAAAATAAAAATAATCAAGAAAAAACATTGAAGAGAAGGTGTGTCCAAACATTTGACTGGTGTGTCCAAACTTTTGGCCTGTACTGTATATATATATATATATATATATATATATATATATATATACAGTATATATATATATATATATATATATATATATATATATATATATGTATATATATATATATATATATTCAGTAGTAATATATCAGTCCCCAATTTACTGAATGTATAATTCCCCTTGACAGCTCCCGTTAGGGGCGCCACAGTGGATAATTCATCTCCATATCTAATCTTGATCACAGTTTTTAGACTGGATTCCCATCCTGCCGCAGCTGTCCTATTTCCCCCCCCCCAGTAGATTTAGTCCCCCAGCCTTGGTTTTCTGTATTTGCTAGCCCAGTCCAAGATTTAAACCCCAGGACCCATCATTAAGCCACATGAGTACCATGCTCAGCCCAAATCCCTATTTCTAACACACTATATGGTCAAAAGTATCCGGACACCTTGTTGGACCACCTTGGAACTTGTTGGACACTCCAAGACCTTTCTTGCAATCAGCTTTCAAATCATCCCGGTGGTTTTCAGCAGGGTTAAAGGTCTTTGGGTTTTGTATAGTTTCTTCACAACAAACTTGTCAGTCCAAACCACATCTTTATTGAGCATGATTTGTATAAAGGGGAGGAAATAGTATTTCCCAAAACTGTTGACACATATTTAGGGGCATATAATTTATTTTACATAATTTATTTTATACATCTGATAAAAATAGGGGTTTCCCAATACTTTTGCCCATATAGTATTTGGCCGGGGTGCTCAAAATTTTGCACACAACTGCATGTAATGCATAAGCAATAAAATAATAATAGATCTAAAGTAATGGGCTAAGACTTTTAATAAATATGAATTCTGTGGCGCTTGAGTGGCCAGGGTTTGAATCCCCAGTTGTGCTATCGGCCGGTCGGAGGTCTATTTGCATTCAATATTGAGGGGGGCAATAAACAGTAACATTTCTCAAGCGTAATTACACAAGGGGGCGACAAAGGTGCTCTAAAAGTACCTTTTAAAAAGCAAACGAGTCTCGTATTTGCTCCAATCAATCTCAGGTTTGGCTCGTTTAACTTGATTTATCTCAAATCTAGTTGAATCTACCTAATATTTTATGTACATAATCTTATTCTGTTCTATATTTTGTCTTTAATTCTCATATTCTGTCTCATATTCTGTCATATTTGGTCTTTTATTCTCATATTCTGTCATATTTGGTCTTTTATTCTCATATTCTGTCATATTTGGTCTTTCATTCTCATATTCTGTCATATTTGGTCTTTAATTCTCATATTCTGTCATATTTGGTCTTTTATTCTCAGATTCTGTCATATTTGGTCTTTTATTCTCAGATTCTGTCATATTTGGTCTTTTATTCTCATATTCTGTCATATTTGGTCTTTCATTCTCAGATTCTGTCATATTTGGTCTTTTATTCTCATATTCTGTCATATTTGGTCTTTTATTCTCATATTCTGTCATATTTGGTCTTTAATTCTCATATTCTGTCATATTTGGTCTTTCATTCTCATATTCTGTCATATTTGGTCTTTAATTCTCAGATTCTGTCATATTTGGTCTTTAATTCTCAGATTCTGTCATATTTGGTCTTTAATTCTCAGATTCTGTCATATTTGGTCTTTTATTCTCATATTCTGTCATATTTGGTCTTTAATTCTCAGATTCTGTCATATTTGGTCTTTTATTCTCATATTCTGTCATATTTGGTCTTTAATTCTCAGATTCTGTCATATTTGGTCTTTTATTCTCATATTCTGTCATATTTGGTCTTTAATTCTCAGATTCTGTCATATTTGGTCTTTAATTCTCAGATTCTGTCATATTTGGTCTTTAATTCTCAGATTCTGTCATATTTGGTCTTTTATTCTCATATTCTGTCATATTTGGTCTTTAATTCTCAGATTCTGTCATATTTGGTCTTTCATTCTCATATTCTGTCATATTTGGTCTTTAATTCTCAGATTCTGTCATATTTGGTCTTTTATTCTCATATTCTGTCATATTTGGTCTTTTATTCTCATATTCTGTCATATTTGGTCTTTAATTCTCATATTCTGTCATATTTGGTCTTTCATTCTCATATTCTGTCATATTTGGTCTTTAATTCTCATATTCTGTCATATTTGGTCTTTAATTCTCAGATTCTGTCATATTTGGTCTTTTATTCTCATATTCTGTCATATTTGGTCTTTCATTCTCATATTCTGTCATATTTGGTCTTTAATTCTCAGATTCTGTCATATTTGGTCTTTCATTCTCATATTCTGTCATATTTGGTCTTTAATTCTCAGATTCTGTCATATTTGGTCTTTTATTCTCATATTCTGTCATATTTGGTCTTTTATTCTCATATTCTGTCATATTTGGTCTTTAATTCTCATATTCTGTCATATTTGGTCTTTCATTCTCATATTCTGTCATATTTGGTCTTTCATTCTCATATTCTGTCATATTTGGTCTTTAATTCTCATATTCTGTCATATTTGGTCTTTAATTCTCAGATTCTGTCATATTTGGTCTTTTATTCTCAGATTCTGTCATATTTGGTCTTTAATTCTCAGATTCTGTCATATTTGGTCTTCTGTCATATTTGGTCTTTAATTCTCATATTCTGTCATATTTGGTCTTTAATTCACATATTCTGTCATATTTGGTCTTCTGTCATATTTGGTCTTTAATTCTCAGATTCTGTCATATTTGGTCTTTTATTCTCATATTCTGTCATATTTGGTCTTTCATTCTCATATTCTGTCATATTTGGTCTTTAATTCTCATATTCTGTCATATTTGGTCTTTTATTCTCAGATTCTGTCATATTTGGTCTTTAATTCTCAGATTCTGTCATATTTGGTCTTTAATTCTCAGATTCTGTCATATTTGGTCTTCTGTCATATTTGGTCTTTAATTCTCAGATTCTGTCATATTTGGTTTTTAATTCTCAGATTCTGTCATATTTGGTATTTAATTCTCAGATTCTGTCATATTTGGTCTTCTGTCATATTTGGTCTTTAATTCTCAGATTCTGTCATATTTGGTCTTTTATTCTCATATTCTGTCATATTTGGTCTTTTATTCTCATATTCTGTCATATTTGGTCTTTAATTCTCATATTCTGTCATATTTGGTCTTTCATTCTCATATTCTGTCATATTTGGTCTTTAATTCTCATATTCTGTCATATTTGGTCTTTAATTCTCAGATTCTGTCATATTTGGTCTTTTATTCTCATATTCTGTCATATTTGGTCTTTCATTCTCATATTCTGTCATATTTGGTCTTTAATTCTCAGATTCTGTCATATTTGGTCTTTCATTCTCATATTCTGTCATATTTGGTCTTTAATTCTCAGATTCTGTCATATTTGGTCTTTTATTCTCATATTCTGTCATATTTGGTCTTTTATTCTCATATTCTGTCATATTTGGTCTTTAATTCTCATATTCTGTCATATTTGGTCTTTCATTCTCATATTCTGTCATATTTGGTCTTTCATTCTCATATTCTGTCATATTTGGTCTTTAATTCTCATATTCTGTCATATTTGGTCTTTAATTCTCAGATTCTGTCATATTTGGTCTTTTATTCTCAGATTCTGTCATATTTGGTCTTTAATTCTCAGATTCTGTCATATTTGGTCTTCTGTCATATTTGGTCTTTAATTCTCATATTCTGTCATATTTGGTCTTTAATTCACATATTCTGTCATATTTGGTCTTCTGTCATATTTGGTCTTTAATTCTCAGATTCTGTCATATTTGGTCTTTTATTCTCATATTCTGTCATATTTGGTCTTTCATTCTCATATTCTGTCATATTTGGTCTTTAATTCTCATATTCTGTCATATTTGGTCTTTAATTCTCAGATTCTGTCATATTTGGTCTTTAATTCTCAGATTCTGTCATATTTGGTCTTCTGTCATATTTGGTCTTTAATTCTCAGATTCTGTCATATTTGGTTTTTAATTCTCAGATTCTGTCATATTTGGTATTTAATTCTCAGATTCTGTCATATTTGGTCTTCTGTCATATTTGGTCTTTAATTCTCAGATTCTGTCATATTTGGTCTTTTATTCTCAGATTCTGTCATATTTGGTCTTTAATTCTCAGATTCTGTCATATTTGGTCTTTAATTGTCAGATTCTGTCATATTTGGTCTTCTGTCATATTTGGTCTTTAATTCTCAGATTCTGTCATATTTGGTCTTTAATTTCTCAGATTCTGTCATATTTGGTCTTTAATTCTCAGATTCTGTCATATTTGGTCTTTCATTCTCATATTCTGTCATATTTGGTTTTTAATTCTCAGATTCTGTCATATTTGGTCTTTAATTCTCAAATTCTGTCATATTTGGTCTTTTATTCTCAGATTCTGTCATATTTGGTCTTTCATTCTCATATTCTGTCATATTTGGTTTTTAATTCTCATATTCTGTCATATTTGGTCTTTTATTCTCATATTCTGTCATATTTGGTTTTTAATTCTCAGATTCTGTCATATTTGGTCTTTAATTCTCAGATTCTGTCATATTTGGTCTTTAATTCTCAGATTCTGTCATATTTGGTCTTTTATTCTCAGATTCTGTCATATTTGGTCTTTAATTCTCAGATTCTGTCATATTTGGTTTTTAATTCTCAGATTCTGTCATATTTGGTCTTTTATTCTCATATTCTGTCATATTTGGTCTTTAATTCTCAGATTCTGTCATATTTGGTCTTTTATTCTCATATTCTGTCATATTTGGTTTTTAATTCTCAGATTCTGTCATATTTGGTCTTTTATTCTCATATTCTGTCATATTTGGTTTTTAATTCTCAGATTCTGTCATATTTGGTCTTTTATTCTCAGATTCTGTCATATTTGGTCTTTAATTCTCAGATTCTGTCATATTTGGTCTTTAATTCTCATATTCTGTCATATTTGGTCTTTAATTTCTCAGATTCTGTCATATTTGGTCTTTAATTCTCAGATTCTGTCATATTTGGTCTTTTATTCTCAGATTCTGTCATATTTGGTTTTTAATTCTCAGATTCTGTCATATTTGGTCTTTAATTCTCAGATTCTGTCATATTTGGTCTTTTATTCTCATATTCTGTCATATTTGGTTTTTAATTCTCAGATTCTGTCATATTTGGTCTTTTATTCTCAGATTCTGTCATATTTGGTCTTTAATTCTTAGATTCTGTCATATTTGGTCTTTAATTCTCAGATTCTGTCATATTTGGTCTTTAATTCTCAGATTCTGTCATATTTGGTCTTTAATTCTCAGATTCTGTCATATTTGGTCTTTTATTCTCAGATTCTGTCATATTTGGTCTTTTATTCTCAGATTCTGTCATATTTGGTCTTTAATTCTTAGATTCTGTCATATTTGGTCTTTAATTCTCAGATTCTGTCATATTTGGTCTTTAATTCTTAGATTCTGTCATATTTGGTCTTTAATTCTCAGATTCTGTCATATTTGGTCTTTAATTCTTAGATTCTGTCTTATTTGGTCTTTAATTCTCAGATTCTGTCATATTTGGTCTTTAATTCTCAGATTCTGTCATATTTGGTCTTTAATTCTCAGATTCTGTCATATTTGGTCTTTAATTCTTAGATTCTGTCATATTTGGTCTTTTATTCTCAGATTCTGTCATATTTGGTCTTTAATTCTTAGATTCTGTCATATTTGGTGTTTAATTCTCAGATTCTGTCATATTTGGTCTTTTATTCTCAGATTCTGTCATATTTGGTCTTTAATTCTTAGATTCTGTCATATTCGGTCTTTTATTCTCAGATTCTGTCATATTTGGTCTTTAATTCTTAGATTCTGTCATATTTGGTCTTTAATTCTCAGATTCTGTCATATTTGGTCTTTAATTCTTAGATTCTGTCATATTTGGTCTTTAATTCTCAGATTCTGTCATATTTGGTCTTTAATTCTCAGATTCTGTCATATTTGGTCTTTTATTCTCAGATTCTGTCATATTTGGTCTTTAATTCTCAGATTCTGTCATATTTGGTCTTTAATTCTCAGATTCTGTCATATTTGGTCTTTAATTCTTAGATTCTGTCATATTTGGTCTTTAATTCTTAGATTCTGTCATATTTGGTCTTTAATTCTCAGATTCTGTCATATTTGGTCTTTAATTCTTAGATTCTGTCATATTTGGTCTTTAATTCTCAGATTCTGTCATATTTGGTCTTTAATTCTCAGATTCTGTCATATTTGGTCTTTAATTCTCAGATTCTGTCATATTTGGTCTTTAATTCTCAGATTCTGTCATATTTGGTCTTTAATTCTTAGATTCTGTCATATTTGGTCTTTAATTCTCAGATTCTGTCATATTTGGTCTTTAATTCTCAGATTCTGTCATATTTGGTCTTTAATTCTCAGATTCTGTCATATTTGGTCTTTAATTCTCAGATTCTGTCATATTTGGTCTTTAATTCTTAGATTCTGTCATATTTGGTCTTTAATTCTCAGATTCTGTCATATTTGGTCTTTAATTCTCAGATTCTGTCATATTTGGTCTTTTATTCTCATATTCTGTCATATTTGGTTTTTAATTCTCAGATTCTGTCATATTTGGTCTTTAATTCTCAAATTCTGTCATATTTGGTCTTTTATTCTCAGATTCTGTCATATTTGGTCTTTCATTCTCATATTCTGTCATATTTGGTTTTTAATTCTCATATTCTGTCATATTTGGTCTTTTATTCTCATATTCTGTCATATTTGGTTTTTAATTCTCAGATTCTGTCATATTTGGTCTTTAATTCTCAGATTCTGTCATATTTGGTCTTTAATTCTCAGATTCTGTCATATTTGGTCTTTTATTCTCAGATTCTGTCATATTTGGTCTTTAATTCTCAGATTCTGTCATATTTGGTTTTTAATTCTCAGATTCTGTCATATTTGGTCTTTTATTCTCATATTCTGTCATATTTGGTCTTTAATTCTCAGATTCTGTCATATTTGGTCTTTTATTCTCATATTCTGTCATATTTGGTTTTTAATTCTCAGATTCTGTCATATTTGGTCTTTTATTCTCATATTCTGTCATATTTGGTTTTTAATTCTCAGATTCTGTCATATTTGGTCTTTTATTCTCAGATTCTGTCATATTTGGTCTTTAATTCTCAGATTCTGTCATATTTGGTCTTTAATTCTCATATTCTGTCATATTTGGTCTTTAATTTCTCAGATTCTGTCATATTTGGTCTTTAATTCTCAGATTCTGTCATATTTGGTCTTTTATTCTCAGATTCTGTCATATTTGGTTTTTAATTCTCAGATTCTGTCATATTTGGTCTTTAATTCTCAGATTCTGTCATATTTGGTCTTTTATTCTCATATTCTGTCATATTTGGTTTTTAATTCTCAGATTCTGTCATATTTGGTCTTTTATTCTCAGATTCTGTCATATTTGGTCTTTAATTCTTAGATTCTGTCATATTTGGTCTTTAATTCTCAGATTCTGTCATATTTGGTCTTTAATTCTCAGATTCTGTCATATTTGGTCTTTAATTCTCAGATTCTGTCATATTTGGTCTTTTATTCTCAGATTCTGTCATATTTGGTCTTTTATTCTCAGATTCTGTCATATTTGGTCTTTAATTCTTAGATTCTGTCATATTTGGTCTTTAATTCTCAGATTCTGTCATATTTGGTCTTTAATTCTTAGATTCTGTCATATTTGGTCTTTAATTCTCAGATTCTGTCATATTTGGTCTTTAATTCTTAGATTCTGTCTTATTTGGTCTTTAATTCTCAGATTCTGTCATATTTGGTCTTTAATTCTCAGATTCTGTCATATTTGGTCTTTAATTCTCAGATTCTGTCATATTTGGTCTTTAATTCTTAGATTCTGTCATATTTGGTCTTTTATTCTCAGATTCTGTCATATTTGGTCTTTAATTCTTAGATTCTGTCATATTTGGTGTTTAATTCTCAGATTCTGTCATATTTGGTCTTTTATTCTCAGATTCTGTCATATTTGGTCTTTAATTCTTAGATTCTGTCATATTCGGTCTTTTATTCTCAGATTCTGTCATATTTGGTCTTTAATTCTTAGATTCTGTCATATTTGGTCTTTAATTCTCAGATTCTGTCATATTTGGTCTTTAATTCTTAGATTCTGTCATATTTGGTCTTTAATTCTCAGATTCTGTCATATTTGGTCTTTAATTCTCAGATTCTGTCATATTTGGTCTTTTATTCTCAGATTCTGTCATATTTGGTCTTTAATTCTCAGATTCTGTCATATTTGGTCTTTAATTCTCAGATTCTGTCATATTTGGTCTTTAATTCTTAGATTCTGTCATATTTGGTCTTTAATTCTTAGATTCTGTCATATTTGGTCTTTAATTCTCAGATTCTGTCATATTTGGTCTTTAATTCTTAGATTCTGTCATATTTGGTCTTTAATTCTCAGATTCTGTCATATTTGGTCTTTAATTCTTAGATTCTGTCATATTTGGTCTTTAATTCTCAGATTCTGTCATATTTGGTCTTTAATTCTCAGATTCTGTCATATTTGGTCTTTAATTCTCAGATTCTGTCATATTTGGTCTTTAATTCTTAGATTCTGTCATATTTGGTCTTTAATTCTCAGATTCTGTCATATTTGGTCTTTAATTCTCAGATTCTGTCATATTTGGTCTTTAATTCTCAGATTCTGTCATATTTGGTCTTTAATTCTCAGATTCTGTCATATTTGGTCTTTAATTCTTAGATTCTGTCATATTTGGTCTTTAATTCTCAGATTCTGTCATATTTGGTCTTTAATTCTCAGATTCTGTCATATTTGGTCTTTTATTCTCAGATTCTGTCATATTTGGTCTTTAATTCTCAGATTCTGTCATATTTGGTCTTTAATTCTCATATTCTGTCATATTTGGTCTTTAATTCTTAGATTCTGTCATATTTGGTCTTTTATTCTCAGATTCTGTCATATTTGGTCTTTAATTCTTAGATTCTGTCATATTTGGTCTTTAATTCTCAGATTCTGTCATATTTGGTCTTTAATTCTCAGATTCTGTCATATTTGGTCTTTTATTCTCAGATTCTGTCATATTTGGTCTTTAATTCTCAGATTCTGTCATATTTGGTCTTTAATTCTCAGATTCTGTCATATTTGGTCTTTAATTCTCAGATTCTGTCATATTTGGTTTTTAATTTCTCAGATTCTGTCATATTCAGTCTTTTATTCTCAGATTCTGTCATATTTAGTCTTTTAGTCTCACATTTATTTGGTTAGGTCATAATCACATTCTGACAGAGAGAGACCCACATCCGGTTCTTTGTCCTGCCCCCCAACTGAGCAACCGGCCAATCATTGCTCATACAGCCACTCAGCCTTGAACCGGTAAGGCAGCATGTCTTTTTTACCGCTGCGCCACCTGAATGGCTATTGTTAAAATAATTTCTAATTATATTTTCTCTGTATATAAATAATTAATAAATAAGAGTAAGATTTGGTCATATTTAGTCTTTTATTCTCATATTCGGTCATATTTGGTCTTTTGTTCTATTCCAGTTAAACTATATGCATTATCAGTCAACATAGTGCTAAATAAATGATAAATAATTAAAATAAACATATAAAACAGTTCATATAAGTAAAGCATATAGGTAAATCAATGACTACATCAATCAATCTGTGAATTCTTCTCTCATTAGCGTTCCTTAGTTTTTGTTAAAATCATTTCTAATTATTACTAATAATAAATAATTAATAAATAAGAGTACAATAAATAAAACAAAGTAAAAAATGAAACTAAAATAGACAGAAATGCAGTAAATAGATTTTATTTAAATAAGTTTAAATAAAATATACTTTTCAGTAAAAATCACATTTATTCTTTAACCCATAACGAATTATATATATGTGTATGTAATTTTAACACAAGTCTGTTTAGTTCCATGCCAACACAAATGCGCACTCAGCACTAAAAATGCCCAAAAGAGCGGCACTTTTTGGGCACAAACTTACCAACTGCGAGGCACAGTGCCAGGATGAGAACGCCTGTGATGGTTCTGTTCATGTCTGTATCTGTAGAGATGTGGTTTTCCTATAGATCTGAAGTTCTCCTGAGGTGTGAACACCAGTAAAGTCCAGCAGAATTAGTGCACTTGAGCACATCTGCTAGTTTTTATAGTGGAACCGCCCTGCACCGCTTTATCTGCCCTTAACTTCCATTTACAGTTTTACTTCCTGATCATTCAGATTGAAACAATGAAAGCTGGAATTAAACAGACAAAATATTTTACATTTCTCGAGGTCAAAACTGTGAAGTTCTGGGGTTCAGTGGTTTTTATTACACCTGTTTGTTTTCTGTGAAGTTGTTTTCTGTGATTAGCTTCTGCACTCTACATAAAGCGTTTACATCATACATATGTGCACATTTCTGCATCCAACAAAACTTGTATGTTTATTTATTTTTTTACAATTTATACTATTATTATTATTATTTTTGTTATTAGTAGTAGCAATAGTAGTAGTAGTAGAATGATGATACATACCTATCTATTCTTTTTCATATTTTGAGATGCTTTTATATATATATATATATATATATATATATATATATATATATATATATATATATATATATATATATATATATGTATTTTTATATATTTTGAGATGCTTTTATATATTATTATTATTATATTAATTATGTGTATAAATATTAAATATGTATATAGTTTACAGTTATAATAATAATATAATTTATATTATTATATTTATTTTATATTATTATTACGTTATTGCCTTGTACTTGTACTGAGCAAAAACTATAAAGTTGAATCTATTTATCCAGCTATCTATTTGCCTGTCTTTCTGTCTGTCTGTCTGTCTGTCTGTTTATCTATCTATCATTTGTTTGTCATCTGTCTCTTTGTCGGTCGGTCGGTCTGTCTATCTATCTATCTATCTATCTATCTATCTATCTATCTATCTATCTATCTATCTATCTATCTATCTATCTATCTATCTATCTATCTATCTATCTATCTATCTATCATTTGTCTGTCTGTCTGCCTGCCTATTCAGTTCATGGCCTTGGTGTTGGATTAAGATATGAAAGCTTAAATTCAGTAGTACTGTTGTATTGTGGGTTTGTTTTATATGTTTTCTATGTTTGATTATAATAATTTGATTGTAATATAGTTATAATTCTTCCTTCTTCACCTTAATCTGCCTCTTTTAATAGATGTCATCGAGCTGCCGGCACCACCTCTGTCTACTCTATGATTGCTCTACCAGGAATCAAAAGAGATCGACCAAAGTTGTCGCTCCCTACGCATGTACTTGACTTGTCATGGTTCAAGATTAAAGACTTAATATCAGTTTGTAGCCACAGGGTGGATCAGGTTCACCCAGAAGCACTGGGCGCAAAGCAGGAGGACAGGGGTAACCGCCTCTCAGACATAGCCCATCATGTCTGTCTCATCATGATGCTTGGCTGGCTGAGAGCACAGCTGAGATTCAAACCCAGATCTCAGCAGTGGTGCCGCTGTGCCATCTGAACACCTTACTATATAGATGAATTTATTCATCTTAAAGGTAAAATGTTGTTGTAGGATGTTCTGTAAGTAAACATGACTGTAATGCTACAGGGGTTGGACAATGAAACTGAAACACCTGGTTTTAGACCACAATAATTTATTAGTATGGTGTAGGGCCTCCTTTTGCGGCCAATACAGCGTCAATTCATCTTGGAAATGACATATACAAGTCCTGCACAGTGGTCAGAGGGATTTTAAGCCATTCTTCTTGCAGGATAGTGGCCAGGTCACTACGTGATGCTGGTGGAGGAAAACATTTCCTGACTCGCTTCTCCAAAACACCCCAAAGTGGCTCAATAATATTTAGATCTGGTGACTGTGCAGGCCATGGGAGATGTTCAACTTCACTTTCATGTTCATCAAACCAATCTTTCACCAGTCTTGCTGTGTGTATTGGTGCATTGTCATCCTGATACACGGCACCGCCATTGGATGCACATGGTCCTCCAGAATGGTTCGGTAGTCCTTGGCAGTGACGCGCCCATCTAGCACAAGTATTGGGCCAAGGGAATGCCATGATATGGCAGCCCAAACCATCACTGATCCACCCCCATGCTTCACTCTGGGCATGCAACAGTCTGGGTGGTACGCTTCTTTGAGGCTTCTCCACACCGTAACTCTCCCGGATGTGGGGAAAACAGTAAAGGTGGACTCATCAGAGAACAATACATGTTTCACATTGTCCACAGCCCAAGATTTGCGCTCCTTGCACCATTGAAACCGACGTTTGGCATTGGCACGAGTGACCAAAGGTTTGGCTATAGCAGCCAAAGAGTTGAGGTGCACATTTAATTCTGCCGTGATTTGGGCAGCCGTGGTTTTATGTTTTTTGGATACAATCCGGGTTAGCACCCGAACATCCCTTTCAGACAGCTTCCTCTTGCGTCCACAGTTAATCCTGTTGGGTGTGGTTTGTCCTTCTTGGTGGTATGCTGACATTACCCTGGATACCGTGGCTCTTGATACATCACAAAGACTTGCTGTCTTGGTCACAGATGCGCCAGCAAGACGTGCACCAACAATTTGTCCTCTTTTGAACCCTGGTATGTCACCCTTCACACCCTGCTCCACCCCTCCACATAGACTCTGCTCTTACTGGTGCAATGTGCAATTAATGAAGATTGGCCACCAGACTGGTCCAATTTAGCCATGAAACCTCCCACACTAAAATGACAGGAGTTTCAGTTATTTTGTCCAACCCCTGTAGATATCTGTGTGTCTATATTTTTTTGGTGTCTTGCCTTTCCCCCCAAGCAGGTGTTGTACTCGTAATCTTTACGTTGGGATATGAAATGACAAGCTGGTGCCTGTACACTTGGACTTGGACACGAACATCAGTTCCTGCATAACCTCACTGACTCTACTGACTAAATGGGCACAAATTCCCACAGAGTTCAATATTGGAACGAGAAGGTTAACAAGCTCCTACTCAGGTGTCCCAATACTTTTGTCTGTATACTGAACACCTTTTGAAATGCATTGGAACGTCGACTGAGCTGGTCCTCGTCCAGCATCAGTGTCTGACTTCACAAATGCTCTTCTGACTGAAGCGATTCACGTGGAACTAGAGCTCATTATAGGGCAGGGGTAGCACAGTGGAGTTATCATAAGGTTGCTGGTTCAAGACCCATCACAGCCAGGGTTTCAGTGTTGGGCCCCTAAGCAAGGCCCTTAATCTTCCACTGTTTGAATTAAGTCAACGGGAACGGGATGCGTAAGAAGTCAAGAAGCTCAACTCGCAGAGCAACCATGCCACCTTACTCAATAAACAAAGGGGTGTCCACATACTTCTGGCCATGCAGGATAAGATAACAAACAGCCAACTGTCCCAAAGTACAGGTCACCCAAATATTCTAATCATTCAGAGAACTAGAATGTCCTCACACTGGTACAAACAGGGAACGATTGTATTGAAATACACTTTACAAAAGTTTGTGGACGCCCCTTAAATGATCAAGTTCACGGGTTTCGGCTTCACCCAGTGCTACCAGGATTAAAACAACAATTATATCAAACCTGTTCCATTCTTATAGCTTTCTATAGAGAGGAAAATGTACTCGAGAGGGAGGAACCGGAGGGCGTGCACAGAGGTGCGGTGTCACGGGTGACGAGTATCGATGCTTGTACAATCGATCTTATACAAAAACTTGTACATTCATTCATTCATTGTCTGTTTTAGCACCACTTTATCCTGGTCAGGGTTGCAATGGATCCATCACACGCACACATTCTCACTCACACACACACTCCAATTAACCTAAACTATGGGAGGAAACCGGAGCACCCGGAGGAAACCCACATAGACACGGGAAGAACATGCAAACTCCACACAGAAAGAACACTAAAATTTTAATGCATTTTTTTTTACATTGTGGTCAAACTGAGCACGAAATCCTGCCGTAATTGTTCAGTGAACACGATGTGTCTCACATAGAAAAAGAGAAAAATCAACAGAAGCGGTGAAGTTGAACATTTACTGAAGGTTTTAAGGTGGACTACAGTCAGTAATTGTAGAACTACAAAATGCTTCTATATGGTAAATTCAGCTGATAAAATGGACAGTGAGTGTAGAATCAAGAAGGTGGTTTTAATGTTATGGCTGATCAGTGTATACCCTTGATTTGAGACAGTGAGGTGTTAAAAATCCCAACAACACTGCTGCACCTGCTGTAGTCATACCAGATCCACCACCTAAACATCATCTGGTCAGTGAGGGTCGTACAGGGGTTCCCTTTCCATTGATAGATGGGGTACATTGGGTTGACTTGGGGGACATTTTTTGTTCTGGCCGTCTCGTACACTCGCTCAGCCTTCACATCCACGTGTGGCTACTGACTGAAACGATTCCTGTTGAACTAGAGCTCATTATAGGGCAGGGGTAGCTCAGTGGTTAAGGTACTGGACTAGTTATTAGAAGGTTGCTGGTTCAAGACCCATCACAGCCAGGGTTTCACTGTTGGGCCCCTAAGCATGGCCCTTAACCTTCAACTGTTTGAATTAAGTCAATGGGAACGGGATGCGTAAGAAGTCAAGAAGCTCAACTCGCAGAGCAACCATGCCACCTTACTTAATAAACAAAGGGGTGTCCACAAACTTCTGGCCATGCAGGATAAGATAACAAACAGCCAACTGTCCCAAAGTACAGGTCACTTAAATATTCTAATCATTCTGATAACCAGTCTAGATCATTTTAGAGAACTGGAATGTCCTCACACTGGTACAAACAGGGAACGATTGTATTGAAATACACTTTCCAAAAGTTTGTGGACTTAAATGATCAAGTTCACGGGTTTCAGCTTCACCCAGTGCTACCAGGACTAAGACAACAATTATATCAAACCTGTTTCATTCTTATAGCTTTCTATAGAGAGGAAAATGTACTCGAGAGGGAGGAACTGGAGGGTGTGCGCAGAGGTGCGGTGTCACAGGTGACGAATATTGATGCTTATACAATCGGTCTTATACAAAAGCTTGTACATACATTCATTCATTGTCATTATTGTAATGCTCTTCTAACTGGATGCTCTGGTAAATTCATAAACAAACTCCAGTTGGTTCAAAATGCAGCAGCTCGAGTGCTAACCAGAACTAAAAAATTTGATCATATTACTGTTCTATCATCTCTACACTGGCTGCCAGTTCTGCATTAAATTCTGCATTAATTACAAAATACTTTTACTAACCTATAAAGCGCTACATGGTCTGGCACCTCAGTATCTGAGTAAACTTTTTCAGCACTACAGCCCAGCACGTCCACTTTATTCATATGATGCAGGGTTACTTATAGTTCCTAGAATTAAAAAGATCACAGCTGGTGGAAGAGCATTTTCTTACAAAGCTCCACAACTTTGGAATAATCTTCCTGCCTCTGTCTGGTACTCGGACACAGTCTAGATGTTCAAGTCTACACTAAAAACATATTTGTCTACTCAGGCTTTTAATAAGTCTTTCCAGACTAGGGGTGTGTGGCTCTGGTCCTGGGGTCTGGGCAGTCTGGTGCTCTCATATTTGTAGGATTTGCTGGCCGCTGTGTGTTGGCTCCTGACTGCGATTTCTGACCCCTTGGACTGGAGCTGCCCACCACAACTATAGACAAGGTGCAGAGCTTGGGGGTTGTAGGTCATAGAAACTTGTGGTGATCAGGGATGTTGGGTTACTGTCGTTCTGCCTCTCTTGTACGATCACTCAGGGTTGATGACAGTGAGGGAGGTGGACGCTGATGTCCTGTGAAAGCCTTCATGACGTTACCTGCTAGTTCTCTCTTTTAGTTATGCTGTAATACTTAGGGGTGCCAAAGCCTTATGGTACTCTCTGAAAAACTGACATTTTACTCTTAACGACTTCACATTTTAACTACATTTTCTGTTGTTTTACCCAGAAATGATTCTGACAGAAACCTGTTTACCCAACTGAGGTTGAGGCCTGAAAGTCGAGACTGCTGTGCCAACAATGTTGCTCCTGCTAGATGTGACAAAAAACCTGACGAGTTTGCACCAAAAATGTCCAGAACTCACAATGGACAATATTACAGGCTGGACTGTGTAATGAAGAACTCAAACTCCTTTTTTTCACTAATTATACTTTTATCTTGAATTGTTTTGTGTTGAATTCCTGTAACTCCACAAGGAGAGAAAGATAACTTTCTGCACCACCCTTATAAGTGGACCCCCTACCAATCCCCTTGTGGTTTTATGGCAGCGTATCACCCTGAGAAATAGGGACATCTGGGTCATTCCTCTCTGCCAGTGCATTCCTCTCGTAAAGCCAGCTGATGCACTGACAAAGAAGACAGGAATACGTTATATTTATTAAAAAAAACATGCCACCTGGGTAGCATCAGCATTTACGAGTCGAAGGTGAATGTCATTAAGAGAATGACAGGTTACACTGTGACCCTGCCAGCCAAAAAGGGCTGCACAGCAGGGCACAATTCTTAACTGATCTGAACAAATCTGCATAAGATGTTGCATCAGGCTGTTTTTTTTTTAAATTCTAATTTTTAAAAAATGAAAGAAAAAAAAAAAACTCAAACAAATACCAGTATACACAAGATTCTTGCAAAATACCTTTTGAATTGTATTCTATAAGTAAGTCTTGGTTAAATTAGCATTTTAACCTTTTTAAAACTAGATAGAATGTAATTGATCCATTTGTATGATAAACAGAATCTCATTCAACCATCTTTTAAAACATGGAGCAGTCGGAGACCTCCATGACAGAAGTATGACCTTTTTGGCTGCAACCATACCAGCCATCAAAGCCTGCTGCTGTGTGGTAAGTAAGAGGAGGGTTCTATCAGAATACCCCAAAATAGCTAGATTGTGATCTGGGGCAATATCTACTTTAAAGGCATTTGAAAAGCAGCTGAAGGTGTTAATCCAGTAATCCTGTACCATTGGGCAAAACACAGCGACCCCTCAAGCACGTGGCACCTATCACATTCTGAGGAGACTGAACTGTATATTTTATTTAATTTTGTTTTGGAATAATAAAACCTGTGAAGCATAATAAGCCTATATCTAGAGTTTATAGAACAACAATGTGTAAGGGTTCCTGTGGCGTCTGGGGAAACTAGCTCTAGTTCCCAGAGTCACAGGAATTACAGAGTATCACAAACGAGGGCTTTAAATACTAGGCCCTGTAATTAGGGTTGACAACCTGAGCTGAGCTTAGCATATAAAAGCAGGCTCCGTGGTGCTGCAGGTTGTCGCACCTTCGATTTTGGTTGACTTCTGTAGGCGCTTGTCTGCGTGGGTTCTGTCTGTTTTACAGGGAAAGCTGGTACCCCGGGTGGCATAAGGCCGTTAGGGTGTGTAGGCCATAAGGTCGAGGTAGCCAGGGTTTTATTTCCTCTTTCAGAGACAGAACGGTGCGATTTCGTGCAGCCCATGCTCTGTTTTTACTTTCTCGAGCCTGTTAGTCCTTGCTGCGCTGTTAGCACGAGGTTAACGCAAGCATAGCCTATTTACAGCGGTCCGCGCACCTCAAAGTGCCAGACCGCTAGGGCTCACTGTTACTTCTGGTTAGGGTAGTGGATACACGTTGGTCTCCACTACCGGCAACCACGGTTTGAATTCGCGGACGTTAGATTTAACATTTTCTCTTTTTTCTCTTGTTTTAGAACGGCGTGTTTTCCGGTTACTGCGCAGCGCCGTTCGGCCCCCAGTCTAACTTCATTAGTTCCCCCGCGAGTTAAACATTTCGTCGGGTTATTATTACTAGTGTTCGGCGATCCCAAATAATTGCCGAAATACCCGCTAGTTGTTTGATTTCTATTTACCTTTTTCTATCTTCTGTTTTTTAGTACAGTCCTGAGTTGTGGAGTGTTTTCACGTACTGCATCAGCAGTTTAATTCCCGTAGCTCGCGCTTAATCAGCGCTCGTTCTCGTGACTAGACTAGATGTCTAGAATCCGGATGTGAAATAAACAGTTCATGTAGTGTATGCTCTTCTGGGATTTCCGGGAAGGATGGCGTATTTTTTTGGACGTAATGTCTAAGTTGCAGGTATTGGAAAAATTAGACTGGGAGAGACAAAATTTTTCTTTAAGTTGAGCAAAAGATGCAAAACTGTTGTCTATATATAGGTCCTTAATGCACTTAAGTCCAAGTCGAGTTGTGATGGAACAAAATGGTGATTATAAGCAATTGAAATGTATGTGGAGATCACTGGTGAAGAGAGAAAACTTTTCATTTGATTTAAAATCTTCAGAGAGGTTCTTACCACAAAATTCTTGCCAATTGTTTCAGTCTCAAGTTTAGTCTTTACAAAAAGGTGCGAAGTGAAGATTTTGGTACAGACCGGGTTTCAATTTATAACCACAATGGAGAAGTCTCAAGCAGTAGTTCTCCTGGAACCCCCCACTGCCAGTAGGTGAGTGCCCTAGCGTTAGCTGCCCAATAATAGTGTTTAAACACAGGTAATCCTAAACCACATACTGAGGCTTTTGTAGGTGCCTTTTTGAAATACGTGGAATTTTACCATTTTGATTGAATTTTGGTGAAATAACCATTTTGATAGCATTAATACGTCCAATCATCGATAAGGAAAGTAACCTCCAGCTTTCAATATTTGCTTTTAATTTGTCAATCATATAAAGGAAGTTCAATTTAAACAAATGCTTAGGATCTCTCGGTACTTTGATGCCAAGATATGTAAAGTGGTCAACTATTTTAAATGGTAGAGAATCCAGAATGCACATAAATTCATTTTTACTCCAATTTATTGTATATCCTGAGAGTTTGCTGAATGAATCTATATAATATAATAAATTAGGCACAGAAACAGCCGGATCTGAAATAAACAATAGTAAATCATCTGCATATAGATTCACCAAACTTTCAATGCTTCCAACTTTAATGCCGTGAATATGCGGATGATTTCTAATCCCTATTGCTAGTGGTTCCAACGCTAAATCGAAAAGAAGTGGCGAAAGTGGATCGCCTTGTCGGACACCACGATGTATTTCAAGAGGGCTGAAAAGGTCAGCATTGGATAGAACAGACGATGTTGGGCAAAGATAAAGCATCCTAATCAATGTAATGACAGGGTCACCAAACCCAAATCTTTTGAATACCTTAAACATGTATGGCCATTCTATCTGATCAAACGCTTTTTGTGCATCCAAGGAGATGATACCAGCTGTATTATCTTTTATTCTGTCTGAATAAAGAATAGTAAAGAGCAGACGTACATTGCCAAATGAAAATCTACCTGGGATAAGCCCTGTCTGATCTGGGTGAATTATCTTTGAAATATGCTTTCCTAATCTAAGAGACAGCACTTTCGTCAACACTTTTTGATGAAAATTTCAAAGAGCAATCGGCCTATAAGAAGCAGGGTCTGAATCGTCCTTTTCCTTTATCAATAACAGAGAGATGCTTGCTTCATATAAAGAACTAGGGAGTTTCTTATTTTTGATAGAATCATTTATCATTCTTAACATAATTGGGGCAAGTTTATAACGAAAGGTTCTATGAAATTCACATCCAAATCCATCCTTTACCTGCTGGAAAAGTTAGAATAGCTGTTAAGATTTCAGTTTCAGAAAATGGGGAGTCCAAATAAAAAAATGTACTAAATTCTGTATCACTTACCCGGATATTTGTAGCATATAATTCTGAATAAAATTCCCTAAACCAATTGTTTATCTGTTTTGGATCAGTAATGAAATCACCAGCTTTAGATTTAATCTTGTGATTTGCTTGTTTGGCTTGTATTCCTTTTAACTGTCTGGCCAACAGCCTTTCAGGTTTATCTCAGAGTTCGAAATACTTGTGTTTTAATTTAACATGCTTGGTAAGGATTGAATTGTATTCATATTTAAGTTTAAGAATTCGATTGTAGTCTGATTGTGTGAGGGAAGTTCTATAAACTTGTTCTAGGATTGGAAGTTCTAATTCGATTTCCAAAAGACGACTATTATTAATTTTCTTTTTTCGAGAATCAAAGGATATAATATGACCTCTCATAACAGCCTTCAGGGATTCCCACAAAGTAGAATCTGAAACTTCTCCATTGTCATTAGTCTCAATGAATTCATTAAGCTTTAAAGTGATAAATTCCATGAATGATGAATTTTTAAGCAAACAAGGATTAAAATGGCACTTATAATTTTGCTTAGGGAGAGGATATTGAATTTGAAGAGTAACTGGGCAATAATCAGAAATTAGAATGTTGTTAAATTTGGCATTGACAGTATTGGAAGTCCAGAGCTTATGAAGAAATAATCTATCCTGGTGTATGATTTATGAACATAAGAATAATCCTTATGTGTTGGCTGTAGTAATCTCCAAATGTCTACTAAATTTCTAGGTTTTAATAAATTATGTAACACATTGACTGAAGCTATTGTAGGTGGAGGTTTCTGAGAAAGTCTGTCCATAAATGGATCCAGATAACAATTAAAATCCCCACCCATTATGACATTTGTGGAATTGTGGTCCGGAATTGCGTCAAACACTGGGATCATCAAAACTGGGACCTTATACATTGATCAGTGTCAAAGGAAAAGAGTTTATATGTCCTGAAACAATAATGTCCCTGCCCTGTGCGTCAGAAATAACAGAATCAGAATGAAATGGAATATTTTTACGAAAAAGTATAGCGACACCTCTAGCTTTGGATGTAAAGGGTGCCTGAAACACTTGAGATATGGAAGTAAATTTGTCTCATCAGATTTTGAAATTTAAAAGCCTTTGAATTTTGATTACTGAACTTTAAGCCTTTGAATTTTGATAACTGAACTTTTTTTGCCTCACAATTCAACCCACATATTTTACAATAACTCATTTTCACTTTCATTTTTCGATGTTAACAAATTCAAAATCAAAAATTCAAGTTTATAAAATTCAAATAATATATATTCAGGTTGCTCAAATTCGATAGGTCAAATTCAGAGCACAAAATTCAGATTAAAAAATTCAGACTAAACATCCGGGACACGCAGGATGAGCAATCGATTCCAGAGCCATAGAGAGAACAGAGTAGCGACGCTCGCATAGAGAACCGCTGTGACGGGGGCGGAACATTTCTCTGTGCCGCTCCGGGTGGAGCTCTGTTCAGTTCCACTACTGAGCAGCATTTTCAGCTGTATGTTGCTTTGTTTTAAAAAAATAATGAATTTGATGTCATTAATATACTTAATCCTGTTATTGTTTAGCATTTGCTCAGCACTAAATGTTACATGTTTATCTTAATTAATAGGTATAACCCAACTTAGCTCAGTCAATTAAGCTACATTAATGACACACGAGTCTTTTCACCTAAAATGAGGTGATTAATCAAGAATCTTGTTACAGAAATGATAATAAAACATTAGAGCCATAATAAATCATGCTACTTTTACTTTCATTCTTAAGTACATTTGAAGGTAAATACTTTAGTACTTGTACTCAGTGAAGTGGAGGTAAAGAGTATTTTTACTTTTACTACTACTTTTACTGGAGTAATATTTTACCTTGGATATCTCTACTTTAACTCAACTACATGGTTTTTGTACCTTGTCCACCACTTACATTAGACAAAATGAACTTGCGCATATTAATTATGAATTCATTCATGTATTACATGTAGGAATAAATTATTACTTACTCATGAAATAAGAGATGAATGAAGCTATTTCATGTACCTGCACTATAATGTTAAAGGTACGGTAGTGTGTTTATGAATCTGTACATTCAGTGCAGGTAAACTTTATAAATCCAGCCACATGGCTTAGTGTTTAACCAAAATGATTATTATTATTATTATTATGAATCCTCAGGAAAGTGAAGGGAGATTATAGTTTATGCAAAAAAAAGCTCTTTAATCTCTGTACTGTATATTGTCTCTACTACTTAATGATATCACATTATGTAATGTAGGCTAATATAATGTACTGTGTGTTAACAAGAACAACCTATTAAGTCATTATAAACATAAATTTTCCACTTCATATACCAAACTGACATTAAAGCAGATGCAGTAAATGTAAACGCAGTTGAAAATACCCAGAAATTGTACAAATGTTTATTATTTAGTGTTTAATATTTCATTCACTGCTGCCGGTCCCATATGAGAACATGACCGCGCCGGGTTTGTTTGGAACTATTGGAGGGTTACATGAACCACGTGACCGCGAGAACACGAAGTGTCGCAACTCTGTTCTCTCTACGGCTCTGCTGTAAACGAAGCCGCTTCGTTGTCACTTGATTGCTGGAGTGTAACTTGATTGGCTGGGTGTCGGTTCGATTTGAGACAGAATCTATCAGAGCCGTAGATAGAGAGAGTTGCGACACTCCTTGTTCTCACCGCCACGCGGTCACGTGGTTCATGTATCCCTCCAATAGTTTCAAAAAAACCCGGCGCTGTCATGTTCTCATATCCCAGCTAGCACAATCATCTGGTCCAGCTCCCTCTTTTTTATCGGCACAGTCGGCCGAGTGTCAGAATCGGCCAGAATCAATGTAGCCAGATCCGGCCCAGTTGTTACCACAGCTGGGTTTGGCTGGTGCTCGTAGAAACGCGTGCGCGCCGACGCTGGTTGTCCGGCTGTGGCGCACGAGTGTCACCATAGCAACAGTGCGACGCGAGCCGTTAAAAAAGAGGACTAATTATTTGTTCGTGTTTGGTAAATTAACGTTTAATCTTAACAACATTTTACTTAGCAAAAAGTAAGCAGAAAGTTTATTAATGAGTTTTGGATTGAGATGGAGAGCAATTTGGAAATGGAAACTGTTCGGTAATGTTATCTAGTGAGTTTCAGGTTAACTGGTAGTCTGAACTAATACACTTCAGGTAACGTTAGCTAAAAGGTAAACAGTTTCTAGCATTAGCCAACAGCTGCTAAATAATTAAAGCTCATTCAATACTGTGTATCAAATACTTAATAATAATAATTAATAATATCAAATACTTATTTCCACCACTGTATATATATATATATATTATACTTGCTGCAATTATCTTAATAAAATACTTTCTGCTGCACAATCTGTAGTTAATCTGTAGAATAAATGTATTATTTTATCTATGAGGATGTGAAAGGAGAATAAAACGGGAAATAAATGGTATCGCAGTGTTTTGGGGGCAATTCTGGCCCAGCTGCGCCGGAAGTGGGCCACAATTACAAGGCTAGCTGGGATGGGACAAGCAGCAGTGAATGAAGTATTAAACGCTAAATAATAAACATTTGTACAATTTCTGGGTATTTTCAACTGCGTTTACATTTACTGCATCTGCTTTAATGTCAGTTTGGTATATGAAGTGGAACATTTATGTTTATAATGACTTAATAGGTTGTTCTTGTTAACACACAGTACATTATATTAGCCTACATTACATAATGTGATATCATTAAGTAGTAGAGACAATATACAGTACAGAGATTAAAGAGTTTTTTTTTGCATAAACTATAATCTCCCTTCACTTTCCTGAGGATTCATAATAATAATAATAATAATCATTTTGGTTAAACACTAAGCCATGTGGCTGGATTTATAAAGTTTACCTGCACTGAATGTACAGATTCATAAACACACTACCGTACCTTTAACATTATAGTGCAGGTACATGAAATAGCTTCATTCATCTCTTATTTCATGAGTAAGTAATAATTTATTCCTACATGTAATACATGAATGAATTCATAATTAATATGCGCAAGTTCATTTTGTCTAATGTAAGTGGTGGACAAGGTACAAAAACCATGTAGTTGAGTTAAAGTAGAGATATCCAAGGTAAAATATTACTCCAGTAAAAGTAGTAGTAAAAGTAAAAATACTCTTTACCTCCACTTCACTGAGTACAAGTACTAAAGTATTTACCTTCAAATGTACTTAAGAATGAAAGTAAAAGTAGCATGATTTATTATGGCTCTAATGTTTTATTATCATTTCTGTAACAAGATTCTTGATTAATCACCTCATTTTAGGTGAAAAGACTCGTGTGTCATTAATGTAGCTTAATTGACTGAGCTAAGTTGGGTTATACCTATTAATTAAGATAAACATGTAACATTTAGTGCTGAGCAAATGCTAAACAATAACAGGATTAAGTATATTAATGACATCAAATTCATTATTTTTTTAAAACAAAGCAACATACAGCTGAAAATGCTGCTCAGTAGTGGAACTGAACAGAGCTCCACCCGGAGCGGCACAGAGAAATGTTCCGCCCCCGTCACAGCGGTTCTCTATGCGAGCGTCGCTACTCTGTTCTCTCTATGGCTCTGGAATCGATTGCTCATCCTGCGTGTCCCGGATGTTTAGTCTGAATTTTTTAATCTGAATTTTGTGCTCTGAATTTGACCTATCGAATTTGAGCAACCTGAATATATATTATTTGAATTTTATAAACTTGAATTTTTGATTTTGAATTTGTTAACATCGAAAAATGAAAGTAAAAATGAGTTATTGTAAAATATGTGGGTTGAATTGTGAGGCAAAAAAAGTTCAGTTATCAAAATTCAAAGGCTTTTAAATTTCAAAATCTGATGAGACAAATTTACTTCCATATTGAGACACCCAGCCAACTCTCAATCTATGCTGATGAACTGGATTTATGTGCGTCTCCTGAAGAAAAATTATATCAGCCTTTAGCGATTTCAAATGTGAAAATACTCTACCTCTTTTAACAGGATGACCAAGTCCTCTTACATTCCAAGAGACCAATGTTGATACCACACCCATCATTATTAGTTAGAGGAATCTAGTTTCATATAGATAAATAGATTTGATTTTTAAATATGTTTTTGATACATTTATATTGTGTATCTTAGGACTAAATTTTTACCAGTCATCTAATCCTCCTCACTGGTGTTTTGTTCCTGACAGGATCATTACAGCTCCAGTCGGTTAAATCTGTTACTAACTTTGTGTCCTAACAGTAAATAAATACTTTGTTTATGTATATTTAATGGGGCTCAGTCAGTATTTATATGGGCACAGAGAAGTCTTTAGCTAATCACTAATTAAATATTTTACAGCAGAATTACAGTAAGAGAAATGATCTCCTGATTGATTCTGCTGCTATAAATCGATAAAATAATCAATAAATAAAATAAATCCTGATTAGTGGTTGTCTTACTGAGAGCGAAGACTCCGACGAGTGCGATGAGTCCGAACAGCACGGCCTTCATCCTGACGCTCAGTTTGTATCAGATACAGTTAAGTACAGGAGACACGTCCTCTCAGGTGGGCTCAGGGTGTACAGGTGAGTTCAGGTGGGCTGTTATATTTATACACACACACCCACGCACTCACAGTGCGCTCACATTGTTGGTAAAGAAATGGTGGCAGATCCCAAATCCTGTTACGCTTGAAAAACCATGTGGGACATGGACAGTGCTGCCCTTTGGCCTCCCAGTTCAGCCTCCCCTAGGAGGGCGCCTGAGAGCATTTCGTTTGCATATATCAAACAGCCCAACTTAATCACTTAAGACCTGAGCTTTGATTTTTTAAATGCATTTTTCATCTTCTTCTGCTACCACTGGATGGTAACAAAGACAAAATGTAGCCAATATGTGACCACAAGGTCAGGTTCTCTCTCCACACCCCTCCAAATAATTGAGCTCAGGTGTTTCGGCCACACCTACACTATATGGACAGAAGTATTGGGACACCCCTTCTAATTTTTGGGAAGTTTAGAGAAGAACATCAACCAAGGAACATCAGTGCCCAGACATACAAATGCTATCATCTTTCGACTGAATGGGCACAAATTCCCACAGATGTACAGATGTAAGTCTTGTGAGAAGCCTTAGATTAGATCACACAGAGGTCACTCTGGTTTAATACCTTTCGTTTTCGAAACTGGACATCCATCAAGCCCATGGTCAGATGTCCAAATACTTTTGTCCACATAGTGTATGTTGGCAGAAGTATAAAATCAAATTTTTGGCAACGGTTTGGGGAAGGGCCTTCATTTGTTCTAGCATATTTGAGGTCCGTAAAGACATGGTTTGACAGCTTTGGTGTACTCAACCCTCTCTGTGTATTGAATGGTCACAAATTCCCACAGACACACTTCATAATCTTGCAAAAAGCCTAATACACTGTGTTCCAAATTATTATGCAAAAAGTGTTTAGGAGTGATAAGGTAAGAATTTTTTTGTTTGTCAGTTAAACTCATTGATGGTGATGTGTGTCAGGGCTCTTTATATCACTGAAAGCAATTGCAGACACCTGTGCTAATTAGTTTGGCAGGTGTGTCCAATTAAAGGCAAGACTACTTAAGAAGGCTGTCCCACATTATTAAGCAGCCTACATTTTCAGCCAAAATGGGAAAGAAAAAGGATGTGTCGGCTGCTGAGAAGCAACAAATTGTGGAGTGTTTAGGTCAAGGCATGACTACAATCAACATTGCCAAGACACTTCATCGTGATCATCGCACAATCAAGAAGTATGTAGCTGATTCAGAGCACACACGTGTGCGTGCTGATAAGGGAAAATTGAGGACTCTCAAAAATGCCTTGTCATAGCAGCAGACAAGTTTTTGAAGCTGCTGGTGCCTCCAACGTCCCCCGAACAACAAGATGCAGGGTCCTTCAGAGGTTTGCAGCTGTGCATAAGCCATCCTGTCGACCTCCTCTATCCACTGCACACAAGCAGAAACGGCTCCAGTGGGCCAAACAATACATGAAGACTGACTTCAAAACTGTTTTGTTCACCGATGAGTGCCGTGCAACGCTCGATGGTCCAGATGGATGGAGTGGAGGATGGCTGGTTGATGGACACCCCATGCAAACAAGGCTACGGAGGAGGTGGAGTAATGTTTTGGGCTGGAATCATGGGGAGAGAGATTGTCGGCCCCTTTAGGATCCCTGAAGGGGTTAAGATGACCTCCA
Organism: Trichomycterus rosablanca; assembly: GCF_030014385.1. Taxonomy (NCBI): domain Eukaryota; kingdom Metazoa; phylum Chordata; class Actinopteri; order Siluriformes; family Trichomycteridae; genus Trichomycterus; species Trichomycterus rosablanca. Next base: position 11,268,931 of record NC_085988.1, read on the forward strand.
TAATGTATGTGGAGTTTCTCAAACAGCACTTCCTGCCATGGTTCAAGAAGAAGAACCGTGCATTCCGCAGCAAAATCATTTTCATGCATGATAATGCACCGTCTCATGCTGCAAAGAACACATCTGCATCTCTGGCTGCTATGGGCATAAAAGGGGACAAACTTATGGTGTGGCCCCCATGCTCCCCTGATCTCAACCCCATTGAGAACCTCTGGAGCATCATCAAAAGGAGTGTCTATGATGGCGGGAGGCAGTTCACATCTAAGCAACAGCTCTGGGAGGGTATTCTGTCCTCATGCAAAACAATTGAAGCAGATATCATCCAAAACCTGACAAATTCAATGGACGAGAGAGTTCAGAAGCTCCTTTCGAACAAGGGGTCCTATGTGCAAATGTAACATCACCTAGAATAAAGTTTTGACTTGAAAACTGTTTGATTTCAGTTTGTAATAACCTGCTAATGCTTATAATTTCACAAATGACCATTTTGTTGTTCTTTATAAAAATGAAAAGGTTGAAAACTCTGCTGTGCATAATAATTTGGAACATGCATTTTGAGTGCATTTTAAGTGTTTTATTTTTTTAAAAATATACTGTTATCATTGGCAGTTTGTTCAAAAACCTTTCAATTGTACTCTAATAGTTGATGACTGGAAAATTACAATGACTGCAATTCATATAGGTAATTTTGGAAAATCTGAGAAAATATTATTTGCATAATAATTTGGAACACAGTGTAATGTCTGTGGATGTAAGATAAGATAAGATAAGATAAGACTTTATTGATCCCCTTAGGGAAATTAACTTGTTAGTAAAAAATATTGCACACATAGTGTGTAGTTATTTACTCTATAAAATATCTAAAAAATAATATATACATTAAAAATATGCAAAATATATTAAGTTATTGCACTTATTGTGAATAGGTTACATATTGCACTTGTTATTACACCCAACATGAAAGATTAGGAATGAGTGATATTATTATATATTATTATTGTTGTAAGCTCTGATGGCTGCGGGAATAAAGGACCTGCGGTAGCGCTCCTTCTTACACAGGGGGTGGAGGAGTCTGGTACTGAAGGAGCTTGTTAGGTCTCCTACAGACTCATATAGTGGATGTGTGGTAGTGATGGGAATTTCGGCTCCTTTTAGAGAGCCGGTTCTTTTGGCTCGGCTCACTAAAAAGAGCCGGCTCTTTTGGCTCCCAAGTGACTCCTTAGATTTTTTTGTTGCTTAAATTAATTTATTACCAAATTACATGTAAAATGAATTACTAATGTAAAAAAACATTGTATCAAATGTTTATTATTTAAATGGCTTTATTTATATACTCAACATGGAACAGAGTGCTCCAACAATAAATTATAAAATACAAAAACAAAGACCCATCTCAATTAGACAAAAAAATCTGATTGTGTATATTATTTGTAAATTTGCATCTAGAGTGGGATAGCACGGTGGCTAAGTGGTTGGCACTGTCACCTCACAGCAAGAAGGTCCTGGGTTCGATCCCCAGATGAAGAGCCCGGGTCCTTTCTGTGTGGAGTTTGCATGTCTTTCCCGTGTCCGCGTGGGTTTCCTCCGGGTGCTCCGGTTTCCTCCCACAGTCCAAAGACATGCAAGTGAGATGAATGTTCCTGTCATGAATGTAACCAAAGTGTAAAACGTGACATTAAAATCCTAATAAACAAAACAAAATAAAAAAGCATCTAGAGTGAAACAACACAACATCAACGAAGCATCACTCAACAAAATATAAATGAAAATATAAATGAAAAATCAGCATCCAGGTGACAGTATTTTTAAGTATTTAGTGAAGATTAGCATTCAGAAAAACCAAGGAGCTCATCTTTTTTTAGATAGATAGATAGATAGATAGATAGATAGATAGATAGATAGATAGATAGATAGATAGATAGATAGATAGATAGATAATCTTTATTGTCCGTCTCAACTGAGACAGAAATTCGTCTTTGACAGGGCTTCAGTACACTCACAATCACAAATACACAATTCACATACATACAATCCACATACAGTACAGGCCAAAAGTTTGGACACACCTTCTCATTCCTGTGGTTTTTCTTAATTTTTTTTTAATTTTCTACATTGTAGATTAATACTAAAGACATCCAAACTATGAAGGAACACATATGGAATTATGTAGTAAACAAAAAAGTGTTAAACAAACCAGAATATGTTTTATATTTTAGATTCTTCAAAGTAGCATCTTTTGCTTTAATGACAGATTTGCACACTCTTTGAAATTTTCTCAACCAGCTTTTTTAGGTATCCACCTGGAATGGTTTTCAATGAATGTTTGCGCCTTGTCTAGAGTGAATTTTTGGAATTTGTTGCTTTTTTAATGTGTTTGAGACCATCAGTTGGGTTGTGCAGAGGTAGAGTTGGTAAAATATAAATTATACAACAGGTAGTTCCGACCTTACAATCTGATTGGTTGAGAAGCGTTCTAACTGTGCTGATATTTCGTGATAACAGCACGGGCTTTTCACATCACAACTGTATTACTCCGCTGACGCGTTGCCAGTAACGACACGCTTCATGCACACTGTTGTGCCTTTAAGACGTTAAAGGGTTAACACGGAATACGGAGTTACGCTTGATGCGCATGCGTGGGTTCAGTTTAAGGATGCAATAAAACAAAGCTCTACGGAACAGTTTATCTCCTGTATTTCTTTACAATAATACTTCACACACAAACGTGCACGCAGGCGACACAGCTCCCGATCACGTTTTAAATCCGTGACAAGCTTCATGCCTTTTTTTTAGCCTACTGTACAGGTAGAGAATGTTTACCGTTGCATAGCAACTCATTCGCTGTGGAACTACTTTTTGGCGGAAGGTATTGTTAATATTAAAGCATAATTAATATGAAATTCAGGGCTTCGTTGATTTATTTTCTTTCTTTATTTTGTAAAAACTGTTGTATAAAAGCAATAGAACACTCGAGGTCGTGTGTTATCGCGAATAACATAACGGCTGTGATGGTCTACGGCACTCGCCTTCGGCTCGTGCCTGCGACTGAATCACAGCCGTGATGTTATTTCGCGATAACACACTCCCTCTCGTGTTCTATTGCTTAAACATATTCTGGTTTGTTTAACACTTTTTGGTTCACTACATAATTCTTCATAGTTTGGATGTCTTCAGTATTAATCTACAATGTAGAAAATAAAAATAATCAAGAAAAAACATTGAAGAGAAGGTGTGTCCAAACTTTTGACTGGTGTGTCCAAACTTTTGGCCTGTACTGTACATGCAACATAGGTTAAGACAATTAAAACATTATGTTTTATGAATTTAAGATTGTGATTGCCGATGGAACAAATGATCTTTTGTAAACTTTTTTCCGAGCTAATGAAACCTTATATCTCCTTCCTGATGGAAGTAACTGAAAGTGTGGGTGTAGTGGATGAGATGGGTCTGCAGTGATCAGGGTGGCCTTCCTGAGCACTGCTCGCTCATACAATGCTAATAATGGTGTCTGTGAAAAGCCTGTAATTTTGCTACCTTGTTTAATAATGCGAGACAATTGTACCTTGTGCTTAACTGTAAGAAAGTTATACCAGGATGTGATATTAAAAATAAGTATAGATTCAATGAGTGATCTATAGACAGCTGTTAAAATGTCTGTGCTAACATTAAAAGTCCTGAGCTTCCTCAACAGGTTAAGTCTTTGTTGTGCCTTTTTGTAGATACAATTACTGTGATTTGTGAAGGTCAGGCAGTTATCAATCTCCGTTCCCAGATATTTAAACGACTCAACCTGCTCCACCAGCTGGCCCTGTATGCTAAGAGGCTGACCCAGGGATATGGTTGCTTCCCTGACTCCCCCATTCCCACAGCACAACTCTTTAGTTTTTGCTATATTCAGTTCCAGGTGAAGATCTTTGAATCTTTGGATCAGAGTGCTGACTGCCTGCTGGTACCGGGACAAGTCCTCCAGTGTTTTTACTGAGGCCACCAGGGCCATATCATCTGCATATTTAAAAAGTGTCATTTCTTCACTGCTACATATGATGTTATTTGTGTAGACAGAGAAGAGAACAGGCGATAAAACACAGCCTTGCGGAAGCCCAGAACTTAAAACTTGTTTTTTGGATTTAAAACCGTTTAGAAGCACCTGTTGTGGCCTATCCTTTAAAAAATTGTGTATCCATAAGAGCAATGATGAATGGAGATGGAGGTCTGAGGGGCAATGCAGCAGAGTGTTTGTATCAACAGTGTTAAAAGCGGAAGAAAAGTCCATAAATAAGATCCTTATATGCGGTTGTGTCATGTCCAGATGTTTCGTGACAGTGTTTAAAAATGTAAGACTTGCATCTTCTACACCATGTTTTGCCTTATAAGCAAATTGTAAAGGATCCAGCTTATCTGAAATGAATTTTTTCAACTGGGTTCCCACTACCCTTTCCATACACTTGCACAGAACTGATGTCAGCGCCACAGGTCTAAAGTCGCCCAGTTCTTTTGCACGTGTTTTCTTAGGGATAGGAATTACAATCTATTTTTTCCACTGCTCTGGAACACAGCCAGAATCCAGGAGGAGCTGGAACAACCTAGTGAATACCCCACCTAGCTGGGTGGAGCATTCCTTCAACACCCTGCCTTGAAGCCCGTCAGGGCCAGAGCTCTTGTATGGGTTGATACGGCACAGGATGGTAGTGACCTCTTCCTCCCTGATAATCAAGGCTGGTTGAGTGGTGCTGTGGGTGGGACCAGTCCAGTTGAAGGGTGAACAGCGACTATTGAACCGGGCAAAGAAGATGTTGAGCTGCTCTGCAAAGGAGGTAGGGTCTGGGCAGTTAACCAACAAGGGTTTGGGATCTCTTCCCATCATGATGTTTAAGCCCTGCCATGCCTCCCTCGCATTCCCAGATTTCAATTGTTGCTCCACATTACGTGTAAATTTCCTTTTGGCAAGTGTAGCTTTCCTCTGAAACTCCTTCTCCAGCTCCCCCACACATTGCTGATCTTTTTGTAGGAAGGCCCTTTTCTTCTCTACCAAGCACTTTTTAAGTTCCTTTGTAATCCATTTTTTGTTATTTGGATAAATTTTTATTTGCTTGGTAGTGGTAACAGATTCCTTACAAAAAAGAATATATGAGGTGAACACATCAGTCAACATATTAAAATCATTCCCACTATCATTAAAAAATAAGTCCCAGTCTGTCATTTCAAAGCATCCTTTTAGTGCTTTACTTGAGTCCTCATTCCAAACTTGGACGGTTTTTGTCAGTAGTTCTCCAGTTTTCAGTTGTGACCTGTATTTTGGTAGAAGCAGAATAACATTGTGGTCTGATCTACCCAGGGGTGGGCGTGACTTTGAGATGTATGCATTTGGGATGTTGCCATAACCCCGATCCAGTATATTATTCCCTCTGGTGGCTATTGTGACATATTGCTCTAAATTAGGCAAGTATGTTGTGATGTCACATTTATTAACGTCTCCCAGTAGAAATACTGGCTGATCTCCAGATCTGTTGACAGCCCTGTTAAAACTGTCCGCTATGTGCTCAGCAGCAAGTTTAAAATCAGGCCCAGGTACATACACCAAAATAACAGTGATTTGGGAGAACCCACGTGGGAGGTAGTGCGGTCTAAATGACACTATTAAGAGTTCGTAGTGTCTACAGCTCTCCGTCTCTCTCACTGTGTAGTTGGTTGCCCACTTGCTGTTTACAGCCATGCAGAGACCGCCCCCAAGCGTCTTCCTTGTTTTGGTCGCATCTCTATCAAGGCGAATGATGTCAAACCCCTCCAACTGGAAAACCACATCCGCTGAAAACCAGGTCTCAGTAAAACAAAAAAGGCTGGTATGTCGGTAATCCCCATCGAACTTCAAAAGTGTTAAAAGCTCATCGGTTTTATTGCGTAATGAGCGCGCGTTTGTCAGCGTAATAGCCGGTAACGGAAGCCGGCTGCCTCTTCTCCTCTGGTCTGGCCATTGGTCTGAAGTCATTCAGCTCCCTGGGGTGCGCAGTCTTAGGCACTGGAACCAAGCAGGAAGTTTTCCATAGGACTGGCACCCTCTTCAAACTCAGGCTTAGATTGAAGATGTGAAGAACCACCCCAAAGAGTTGGTCTGCACAGTCCTTGAGAAGTCTGGAGCTGATGCCGTCTGGGCCTGTGGCTTTTCTCACTTTGTTCCTCTTGAGTTCTCTCCTCACCTGCTCAGCCGTTATAGAGATGAATGGGGAGGAATCTAGAGGTGGTAGACACAAGGAGGTTTCACCAATGAGTTGTGGGGGGTGGATTGGACCCAAGCTGTGCATGGGTGATGCCGTATTTGACTCGGGGGTTGAGGGGATGGTTAAGTGAGATAGCATGGATTGTTGTGGATTGGACACTGTTTGGTTCATATGCATGTGAATGGGGGGCATGGAGGAGCCTGAGTCGAATCTGTTGAAAAACAAATTCAGCTCGTTAGCCCATGTCCTGTCTCCACACACTGGTCAGTTTCCGCTGCTACTCCGTCCTGAAATTTTATTTAGTCCTCGCCAAACTTCTCTTGCGTTGTTTTGTTGAAGGTGTGCCTTCCTGTAAATGTCCTTGCATTCTTTTATTTTCCTTTTGAGTTCTTTTTGGACCCTCTTTAGCTCCTCCTTATCTTTTGATCTAAAAGCCCTCTTCTTCTCGTTAAGAAGTGCTTTAAGCTCAGGCGTCACCCAGGGTTTGTTATTAGTGAAGCACTGTACAGTTCGTGCTGGTACGGTGCTCTCAACACAAAAGTTTATGTAGTCCGTTATGCAGTGAGTCAAGCTGTCAATGTCCTCCCCGTGTGGACTGCATAACACCTCCCAGTCTGTGATCTCGAAACAGTCCTTTAATGCCTCACTGACCTCTGCAGACCAGTTCCTCACAGATCTTGTGGTAGGGGGTTGTTTCTTAACCATGGGGGTGTAGACAGGCAGGAGGTACACCAAGTTGTGATCAGATCGACCAAGCGGGGGGAGGGGTGAAGAGCTGTATGCATCCTTTGTGTTAACATACAGTAGATCCAACATTTTACTGTCCCTTGTATGGCATTTAACATACTGAGTGAAAGTGGGGAGAGTGGAGGACAGGGATGCATGTTTGAAGTCCCCGGAGATGAGGAGGAGGGACTGAGGGTGCGAGGTCTGCAGCTCTGATACTACGGTGTGTAAGAGATCACATGCTGCAGCAGCGTCGGCAGAGGGCGGGAATTCCCTCGGAAGATAGTATGGCCGAATGCCGACAGCTAGAAGCTCAATGTCCATTGAAGCTCAATGAGTGAGTCCATTCAGCCAAGTTTCAGTGAAGCACATAATGCTACATTCCCGGTACTCCTTTTGTAGTCTGACCAGCGCCGTTAGTTCATCCATCTTATTTGGAAGCGATCTTACATTCCCCATAATAAGAGACGGAAGACAACGTTTATACCGTCTTTTTCTCACACGCCGCCTCACTCCGGCTCTGCATCCCCTCCTCTTTCTCCTTATTTCTGCCGGTATCGCTGATGTGTCCGCGAAGAGAAACTTTGTGTGGCTGAGCTCCAGCAGTTGTTCCCGAGTGTAAACAATAGATCCATGGCTGAATGGGTTTGCAGATGCGATAGCGATGATTCCGAAAATAAACAGAAAAAACACTGCTAATTTTGCCAGTTTTATGTCCAAGTCTGTACAGGATTGTGTAGAGATACGATACGTAAAAAGAAAAAACGCGAGAAAAAAGACAAAAAGTAAAATAAACACACCAAAAGAAACAAGAAAGACGGACCTGCTGCAACGGGCAGCCGCTCGCGCAGCGCCGGAAGTATTAACTTGTAATGGAACTTGTAATGTGTAATGGAACGTATACATACTTTTGACCATAAAGTGTATTCATATGTGTGATATAAGGTCTCCTGGACTGACCCGGGCACCTGTACAAAAATCACATGGAACCCAACACTGACAGGTGAAAAGAAGCGACTGGGTGCGTGTGAGAGGCGGAGCCAAAAGTATTCGGACACCTGACCGTTTGCTTGTCGTGACCTCTGTGTGATCTTTTCAGCTAGAACAACAGCAGCTCTTCTGATTTTGAAGTATGTCTGTGGGAATTTATGCCCATTCAGTCAAAAGATGACAGCATTTGTATGGCTGGGTACTGATGTTGATGTTCTGGTTCATTTCAAAGAGCTCAGGGCTCTGTGCAGGAGTTTTTTTTTAATTAAACCAGGGTTTTCTTCATGTCTTTATAGAGCTCACTTGTGCTGGAACAGGAAAGGACCTTCCCTAAACTGTTGCTGCAAAGTTGAAAGCTTAGAATTTTCTGTATATAATTGATTTATTACATCTATTAGCAACTGTTGTGCCCGAAACACATGAATTCAATCATTAGATGGGGCGTCCCAATACCTTTGTCGATATAATGTATATTTTGAAACATAAATATGATAAGTGGCAACAGTTTAGGGTAGGCCCTTTCCTGTTCCAGCATGACTAAGCCGCTGTACACTAAAGTTTGGTTAAAAGGAACTCCAGTGGCCTGCACACAGCCCTGACCTCTGCCTTACCGAACACCTTTGAATTGGAATGCTGCTTATGAGCCATCGGTGCCTGAAGCCAGCACTGCATTGTTGATCTTCACTTCACATATGACATGAAGGACAGCATCTAATTCACATCAGTCACTGCTAGATTCCTACATAAGAGACTCACAGTGCTGTGAAAAATTATTGCACCCCCCCACACACACCTGATTTCTTCTGTTTTTGCTCATTTGTCACATTCAAATGTTTCAGATCTTCCAACTAATTTTAATATAAGAGAAAGAAAAACAAGGAAACTTAAATCTTTTAAATCATTATTTTATTTATTAGAGGCACTTTAATTTTAAATAACACCCATAAACTGAATGATGGAATCAATAGAAGCTACAATACACAGCACAGCTCACCGTAATAGTTGGTTGTTAGATAGTCAGTTACCCGAGTCGTGTTTTTAGCTGCTTTACACATCAACACCTTGGACAGTTTGACTAAGCTATTGCTAACTGAATTGCTGTAGGATTGCTAGCATAAGAGACTTTTCTGTGCTGTAGTGTGCTGACAACGGCTGCATACGAAATCACGTACTTAAACAGTACGTACTTAATTAGAGGCAGTGCGCACTGCTCGTTGGGTAAAGCAGTACGCTCTTTCAGTGCAGTAAACACACAACCTCAGATGTACTACGTCCACCATCTCACCAACGTCACATGATGCATGACGTCTCATCAGCTCAGTTATAACGATTTTAAAATCAGAAAAAAATAAATCTGTTGTTCTCTACAAAGCTACTTATTACATTATTTAGGGTTGTACTTAATACTTAATTTTTGTCCTACTCAGATTCTTCAAAAGCCTTTGCATCTCCAGTTGAATTATGGGATAGATTATCAGACCTCAGTGTGCTGTGTTCGCATACTCAAAAATGGCTGCCGATGCAGTATGGAAGTATGCAATTTCAGACACAGCCAATGTTTGATGTGTGTGTTTATGTATTGAGTGTATTTTGTTCTTTTGGTGATACCATAATCAATGTAAAAGTGTGTTTCTCTACACACGTGATCATCTCTGTGTAGTCGAAACCAAGAAAAGAACAAACCAGTAAAGTATTTGTGTGTGTGATCGACTGCCGACCTGTCCAAGGTGTTTCCTACCTTTCGCCCAATAAATTGCACCCACAGTGACCCTGACCAGCATGAAGCGGTGGTAAAACAGACATCAGGAGAATTCAGAAGAGACTTTATTTTATTTTATAATCACACACATTTACAGTTCACCAGAAAGAATCCCAGTTTAATTAGAACACTATACAGTGATAAACACGTGTGTGTGTGTGTGTGTGTGTGTGTGTGTGTGAGTGTGTGTACAGTTAATGATAAAAACGTAACACAACAGCAGGGTGGAGAGGATTCGTTCATTACTGACATTTCACATGACAAATGAATAAAGATACAGAAGAATCTGAGAACTGTCACCACTTGGTGCATTTCTTTTTACAAAAAGCAAAAGCCGAGGTGAATACAAAACCAAAAACTGTGTGTGTGTGTGTGTGTGTGTGTGTGATTCGTCTCCACGTAATACAGAAAATTAATAAAAAATATAAACCTCCTAATTTTACATTTGTAGCACAAAAAGGCAGACAGGAAGGAAAACCCCAAATATTCACGTATGTCTACTAAACAGGATCAAATAATTAAAGAAAATACGAGGATATTGATACGAGTGTGTGTGTGTGTGTTGGTGAGGGGTGTGAGTGTGTGAGTTCTTTACATCAGCATCTTGGCGAGCAGGAGCGAGACCAGTGAGCCGATGGTGAGTGTGAGTGTGTTGGTGAGGGGTGTGTGTGTGTTGGTGAGGAGTGAGAGAGTATCGGTGAGTGTGTTGGTGAAGGGTTTGAGTGTGTCAGTGTTGCACAGATCGGTGGCGCAGCAGGTCTTATTTATTTCATAGGTGATAGTGTCGTTGCTCCCCTGGATGTTAACGTTGGAGGTCTTGTTGCAGTCGGCCACGGCCAGGCAGCCCTTCTGAGTAAACTTAATCACACCAGCTGAGAATAAACACACACCACAACACAGAGAACCGTTACGGTGCGGTACAAACAATGTGTGTGTAAGTGTGTGTAAATGTGTGTGTTGAGTGTATGGTGCTGGTTTTAATGTATTATGGTAGTGAGTGTGTGTGGGTGTGTGTGTGTGTGTGTATGGTGCTGAGTCTATCATGGTAGTGTGTGTGTGTGTATTACAGTTTTTCTGAGTTGCTAAAACACATTTCCTGAAATCTGCTCTCCTTTTCTCAAAACAGTAAACACAAAACCCAAAATGTAAGCTACTTTCACAAAACCTCTTGCAAAATTAAACTATCAACTCAAATCTTCACTCAAAACCAAACACTGCTGTCAAAATACACACAAATCCAGCCAATGCATGAACACTATACAGCAGTTATAACATACTACATAAAACAATAGAAAACACTGTGCTTTTATCATAGCAAAACCAAAAAACCTTTATTCAGGTATTCTGAAATGTTTTTGTTTACATATTTACAGTTTTTCTCGATTGTTTACACACAAATTCTGGTACTTGAGACACAATGACCACAACATGTAACTCATGCACCAACCCCCTAAACCAGTTCTGCTAAACTACAAGCACAATTCCTGCTTTACACTCAAATTGCAGTTCTAAAACACACTTTCTTCAAAACACTACACACAATTTTCTGCATTTGGCACAATTTTCATGAAGAAAATCTCTTGTTTTCACAAGGAACACACTGTTATTCAAAACCTTAAAGTTAAATGCTCTACTATGCACACTGACTCATCACATGGGCAAACACCTGTCACACAGGTTAACAATCGGAAATCAGGGCTTTAGTATGAAAGGGCAACAGGTAAGCTCTTCTGTTTTGGAGCAATGGATGCCAAAATTGGAAACAGAGGCAGAGCCAGAGGAGTAAAAGTAAGATGAGGAAGGCCAGGGACCGTAATCTCTGATGAGATCCGAGCCACTTTGGTTGACCATGTGGTCAACCATGGTCTAACAATGAGGGCAAAGAGCACAGCCAAATTTGAGCAGGTACACTGTAGCATCCATCATCCAGACTTTCTGAAATGAGAATAGGTAAGAAATCTACTCTCACTACAAAACTGCAGTACTGCATATCAGTACAGTACTCAATGAGGACAGTAGTGCAGTATTGCCTGTTGACTGCTCTGTAGGACTGTAAAAATAAAGTATGTTTCAATTATTTGGGAATAATACAGTATTTACAGTATTTTACTATTTTTATTGCAGAACTGAAAGATTACCAACACAAGGTGGCTGGGAACGTCTTCTGTCTCCTGGACAGGAAACTGAAATCATGAACATGGTCCTAGAAAATAACGCCATAACATTATGGCAAATACAAAGAAAAATAATAGAAAACAATGAGATATTTCAAAATGCTGGACCGTGTCTTTTTTTTTTTACTGTAACTGTATACAGTAAATTCCTCTGTTGTTTTGTATGTAGACCACTGTATGTGCGACTTTGTGTTGGTTGGGATGTACACTGTGTAAATTGTTTTTGTGGGAAAAATAAAATACATTCGTTACCGTGTATTTGTGTGTTCTGAGTATAAAAACAATATTCCAAAATATTTTACAACACACTTATGTATGCACTGTCTGTAGTAAGTGTAACACTAAACAAAAAAAGGCCTAAGTCATTATGATGAATGGAGAAGAAGTGTTTTCCATTCATCATAGTGTTTTACATTGAGCACATCAGTGTTCAACTGGTTCTTATAAATGTCTATTTATATGATGGTTTGTGTGTGTCATCTGAAAACAAAATACCATTTTGAGAAGAGATAACATTGTTTTGAATGTAAAGTTTCATTTTGCAGGAGAATTGAGGGGTTTTGCCCATTATGTGTGTGTTTTTTGATTTGTGTGTAGAGTTTTGAGAGTATGAGGCATGCTTTCAGAAAATGTGTGTAAACAATCGAGAAAAACTGTAAATACTAGGTAACAAACAAAGAAATACAGTATATGAACTGCAATATATTTATTTATTGTATATACAGTTTGCAAAGTCAATCATTTATTCTGCCACAGGATCATGTCTCTGGGCTCGGTCAGGCCACAGGACTTTATCTACATCACAGGCAATATTCTCCCTAACTAGACAGTGCAAAAAAAAATCCATTCAGAATCCAGGCTTGAGAAGAATCCACTCTAATGTCATCACACACTGCATCTATTGACTGGAGCAGATTTTTCTGGGTACACTCACTAGAATTCCTAAATGATTTTAGGAAGAGAGAGTATGCTGGAAGGCTTAGATTTATGAAACAGAGGTTATTGAAAAACCACTAACGTTTAGACGAAGGTGAAAGCTCACATTTGTCAAACGACAACGTACAGAGGGTGGTGCTCTCTCAGCTCAGGATCCCCTGCTGAAGTCCAATCAAAGCATCTTGTAGACCATCCAGAAATGTTAGTAGTACCCCACTGCTGTTGATGGACGCACATACATTTTACATTTTCAGCAATATGCAGACACTTTTATCCAGACAACTTACAGTATACAGTCTAAGCAACTGAGGGTTCCGGGTCATGCTCAAAGGTCCTACAGTGGCAACGTTGCAGTGGGTTTACTAGTCCAGTAGCTTAACTGCTAGACTACATGTTCACATTGCCACCACAATGATCAGGCATTTCTATAATTGCAGGTTGATCAGTTATGTTGAGACCTCTTCTCCACCTCTTTGTGAGAATAAATCCAGCTTTGTTCAAATGTAAACATTCATGGGGTCTCTCCGAGGTTTTAGTTTAAATGTGACACATCATGACAGACCTCATGTTGTTGTATAAATGTGCTGCTTTACACAGAATACAGTATTTGATATAACTGCTCTTGTTCTTGGTCATCCTCATCTTCCTCCTCGTCCACCACCTCTGACACGCCCTTCATTGCTAAAGTCACAATACAGCTCAGAAATGCCACATGCATCTGATATTACTTTTATTCTGTTTACCTAATCATCTTAACCCTTTTTACTGATATGACACATGTGTGAACAGTTTTTACCTGTAGTGTGTTAACGATGACAATAGTGTGTTTGTTGTGTTTAATCTTTGTGGCCTGTGTGTGCCATTTTGCATCAAAGTGCACTGCCATGAGAAATGTGTGTTAGTCAGTGAGAATGTGTTTAGAGTTTTGCAAAAAGGTTGAATCAGATGTGAAACTGTGTCAAACTAGGAGAAAATGGTTTAAGGTTTTGTGAAATGAGTGAGTCATTCAATAGACATGTTTTGGCAGTTGACAGTTGTGTTCCAAGAATGGGGTTTAGTGTTTTAGCAATTGAGAAAAACTGTAATGTTTAGTGTGTGTGTGTAAATGTGTGTGTTAAGTGTATGGTGCTGGTTTGAGTGTATTATGGTTTTAAATGTGTAAGTGTGTGTGTGTGTGTGTTGAGTGTATGGTGCTAGTGTGAGTGTTTTATGGTATTAAATGTGTAAGTGTGTGTGTGTGTGTGTGTTGAGTGTATGGTGCTGGTTTGAGTGTATTATGGTATTAAATGTGTGTGTGTGTGTGTGTGTGTTGAGCGTATGGTGCTGGTTCGAGTGTTTTATGGTAGTGAGTGTGTGTGTGTGTGTATTAATGTATGTGTATGTATTAGTGTGTGTATGGTGATGTTTGAGTGTATTATTGTAGTGTGTGAGTGTGTGTGTGAGAGAGTGTGTTGAATGTATCATGGTAGTGAATGTGTGTGTGTATGGTGCTGGTTTGAGTATATCATGGTTGTGTGTGTGTGTGTGTGTGTGTGAGAGAGAAAGAGAGTGTGTTGAATGTATCATGGTAGTGAATGTGTGTGTGTGTGTGTTTGGTGCTGATTTGAGTGTATCCTGGTGTGTGTGTGTGGTGTATTAGTGTGCGTCAGTTGCGATTTCTCTAAGACTGCAAGGGAAGCTCAGCATCCCTTAAATGTCCAAAATTAAATGGTCAAATATGTACAGTTGTGTTAACATTTCATTGACTACAAATGCGTTAGAACACGTTCATCTGGAAGACGAGTTCGTTCAGAATCAGCTACTTATCACAAATCCACTGACTCTAACTTCTCATACATTCCCGGAGCGTCAGTGCATTTACCCGTAGAAGCTGAGCGTCTCTTCACTTCTGTGGGACTGCATGGAAGGGTTTTTTTCATTGCTTCGAAACTCGCCGGTCATTGGATAAATGCCACGATTTTGTCCTGCCCCCGGACGCTGAGCGGGGGTGAATGGAGCTGTGGGTGGGTCTGGACGCTGAGCTTCTGCAAGATGATTGGAGGATCAGTCGAAAGGCTGAATCCCGTTTTAATTGACAGCTATTTTGAGATCTAGATAAATAGATAGATCACTTTATTAATCCCAGAGGGAAAGTCAAGTTTTACAACAGCTCAAACATCTACACTGTCACGTAATCACTGGGAGCTTCAGTCCCATCGCAGATTTTGCGAGTAAAGTCGAAAGACAAACTGTAACCCATTTCAGGCCATTTTCATGAGAAGTAACAGAGGGCAGAATTTATGTATAAATAAATTGACAAATTTTATGATGTAAGCCGACAATGAGCTTCCCCTCTTTGAAAGACCGCCAGCAGCCGCCATTGGTGTGTGCGTATTAGTGTGCGTATGGTGATGGTTTGAGTCTGTCATGGTAGTGTGTGTTTGTGTGTGTGTATATTAGTGTGTGTATGGTGCTGCTTTGAGTGAATTATGGTAGTGTGTGTTTGTGTGTGTGTATATTAGTGTGTGTATGGTGCTGCTTTGAGTGAATTATGGTAGTGTGTGTGTGTGTGTATATTAGTCTGTGTGTGCTGAGACTATAATGGTAGTGTGTGTATGTATTAGTGTGTGTATGGTGCTGGTTTGAGTGTAGTATGTTAGTGTGTGTGTGCCGAGTCTGTCATGGTAGTGTGTGTGAGTGTGTGTGTATGGTGCTAAAATAAATGTATTATTGTAGTGTGTGAGTGTTTGTGTGTGTGTGTGAGAGAGAGTGTGTGTTTGGTGCTAAAATAAGTGTATTATTGTAATGTGTGTGAGTGTGTGTGTATGGTGCTAAAATAAGTGTATTATTGTAATGTGTGTGAGTGTGAGTGTGTGTGTATGGTGCTAAAATAAGTGTATTATTGTAGTGTGTGAGTGTGAGTGTGTGTGTATGGTGCTAAAATAAGTGTATTATTGTAGTGTGTGTGAGTGTGTGTGTGTGTGTATGGTGCTAAAATAAGTGTATTATTGTAGTGTGTGTGAGTGTGAGTGTTTGGTGCTAAAATAAGTGTATTATTGTAGTGAGTGTGAGTGTGTGTGTGTATGGTGCTAAAATAAGTGTATTATTGTAGTGTGTGTGTGTGTGAGTTTGGTGCTAAAATAAGTGTATTATTGTAGTGTGTGTGTGTGTGTGTGTATGGTGCTAAAATAAGTGTATTATTGTAGTGTGTGTGAGTGTGAGTGTTTGGTGCTAAAATAAGTGTATTATTGTAGTGAGTGTGAGTGTGTGTGTGTATGGTGCTAAAATAAGTGTATTATTGTAGTGTGTGTGTGTGTGAGTTTGGTGCTAAAATAAGTGTATTATTGTAATGTGTGTGTGTGTGTGTGTATGGTGCTAAAATAAGTGTATTATTGTAGTGTGTGTGTGTGTGTGAGTTTGGTACTAAAATAAGTGTATTATTGTAGTGTGTGTGTGTGTGTGTGTATGGTGCTAAAATAAGTGTATTATTGTACTGTGTGTGAGTGTGAGTGTGTGTGTTTGGTGCTAAAATAAGTGTATTATTGTAATGTGTGTGAGTGTGAGTGTGTGTGTATGGTGCTAAAATAAGTGTATTATTGTACTGTGTGTGAGTGTGAGTGTGTGTGTTTGGTGCTAAAATAAGTGTATTATTGTAATGTGTGTGAGTGTGAGTGTGTGTGTATGGTGCTAAAATAAGTGTATTATTGTAATGTGTGTGTGTGTGTGTGTATGGTGCTAAAATAAGTGTATTATTGTAGTGTGTGTGAGTGTGAGTGTGCGTGTTTGGTGCTAAAATAAGTGTATTATTGTAGTGTGTGTGAGTGTGAGTGTGTGTGTTTGGTGCTAAAATAAGTGTATTATTGTAGTGTGTGTGAGTGTGAGTGTGCGTGTTTGGTGCTAAAATAAGTGTATTATTGTAATGTGTGTGAGTGTGAGTGTGTGTGTTTGGTGCTAAAATAAGTGTATTATTGTAGTGTGTGTGAGTGTGAGTGTGTGTGTTTGGTGCTAAAATAAGTGTATTATTGTAATGTGTGTGAGTGTGAGTGTGTGTGTATGGTGCTAAAATAAGTGTATTATTGTAATGTGTGTGAGTGTGAGTGTGTGTGTTTGGTGCTAAAATAAGTGTATTATTGTAATGTGTGTGAGTGTGTGTGTATGGTGCTAAAATAAGTGTATTATTGTAGTGTGTGTGAGTGTGCGTGTTTGGTGCTAAAATAAGTGTATTATTGTAATGTGTGTGAGTGTGAGTGTGTGTTTTTGGTGCTAAAATAAGTGTATTATTGTAATGTGTGTGAGTGTGAGTGTGTGTGTTTGGTGCTAAAATAAGTGTATTATTGTAGTGTGTGTGAGTGTGAGTGTGTGTGTTTGGTGCTAAAATAAGTGTATTATTGTAATGTGTGTGAGTGTGAGTGTGTGTGTATGGTGCTAAAATAAGTGTATTATTGTAATGTGTGTGAGTGTGAGTGTGTGTGTTTGGTGCTAAAATAAGTGTATTATTGTAATGTGTGTGAGTGTGTGTGTATGGTGCTAAAATAAGTGTATTATTGTAGTGTGTGTGAGTGTGAGTGTGCGTGTTTGGTGCTAAAATAAGTGTATTATTGTAATGTGTGTGAGTGTGAGTGTGTGTTTTTGGTGCTAAAATAAGTGTATTATTGTAATGTGTGTGAGTGTGAGTGTGTGTGTTTGGTGCTAAAATAAGTGTATTATTGTAATGTGTGTGAGTGTGAGTGTGTGTTTTTGGTGCTAAAATAAGTGTATTATTGTAGTGTGTGTGAGTGTGAGTGTGTGTGTTTGGTGCTAAAATAAGTGTATTATTGTAATGTGTGTGAGTGTGAGTGTGTGTGTTTGGTGCTAAAATAAGTGTATTATTGTAGTGTGTGTGAGTGTGAGTGTGTGTGTTTGGTGCTAAAATAAGTGTATTATTGTAATGTGTGTGAGTGTGAGTGTGTGTTTTTGGTGCTAAAATAAGTGTATTATTGTAGTGTGTGTGAGTGTGAGTGTGTGTGTTTGGTGCTAAAATAAGTGTATTATTGTAATGTGTGTGAGTGTGAGTGTGTGTGTTTGGTGCTAAAATAAGTGTATTATTGTAGTGTGTGTGAGTGTGAGTGTGTGTGTTTGGTGCTAAAATAAGTGTATTATTGTAATGTGTGTGAGTGTGAGTGTGTGTTTTTGGTGCTAAAATAAGTGTATTATTGTAATGTGTGTGTGAGTGTGAGTGTGAGTGTGAATGTTAAAAATTTTTTTTAACATTCTTACAAAGTTTATCTCATCTTAAACACTACACACTGCAATCTGCAAATGTCACTTACCGTTAGTAATTGGAACATCCAAGGCCTGAGCTCTTCAGCCTTCGGATTAAAAAGCGTACACACTGACTTCCACACACACATTAAAAACCTTGACATCATCATCCTACAGGAAACATGGTGCAAGGCCGACACGGTCACTCACTGTCCCCGTGACTACAGAGAAATTATACTACCCTCCCAAAAACTTAGCACAGTGCGCCAAGGCAGAGATTCAGGAGGTCTGATAATCTGGTACAAATCACACCTACACACGCTAATAAACATTATTAAAATTGGAAAATACCATATTTGGCTAAAAATAAACAAAACCATACTATCATCACAGAAGGATCTGTTTCTCTGTGCCATTTATATTCCTCCGTCAGAGTCTCCATACTACTCTGAAGACATGTTCTCAGAGCTGGAGAGAGAGACCTGCCATTTCCAAGCCCAGGGAAACGTGCTCGTCTGTGGAGACCTGAACGCCAGAACAGGAACCCAGCCTGATACTATAGATGATCAGGGAAACAGATTCATCAATAACAACCAAATTCTTAATACCAATTCCACCCTAAAACACAGAAACAATTATGATCATGTTATTAACAAAAACGGCAAAGACCTCCTGCAGCTCTGTCGAAGTTTAGGTCTGTACATCGTCAACGGTAGAACACGAGGGGACTCATTAGGAAGGTTCACGTTCTGCTCACCTCTTGGTAATAGTACAGTAGATTATGCAATAACAGATTTAGACTCTTTCTCTCTCAGTGCATTTACTGTTAAACCTCTAACCCCTCTGTCTGATCACAGCCAAATTACTGTGTTCATCAAAAAGACAGAAACTAACCCCACCACACACACACGGCCCAGTAAGCTGTACAGCATCTCCAGATCCTACAGATGGGCCGAGAACAGCGCAGAGGAGTTCCAGAAAGCAATCATCAACACAGAAATCCAAATTAGCTTAGATAACTTTCTGGACACTGCGTACATTCACAGTAAAGAAGGAGTAAATCAGGCATTTACAAATATTAATCAGATCTTTAAAAATACAGCAAATAAAGCTCAATTAAAAATTAAATCTAAATCAAAACCTACATCTACAAAAGATGACAGCTGGTTCGACAAAGACTGTCAAATGTTAAGAACAGAACTCCGTAAAGTATCAAACCAAAAACACAGAGACCCAAACAACAGTAACACACGACTTCTTTACTGTGAAACCCTCAAACAATATAAACGTACACTCAGAACCAAAAAAGCACAGCACACCCAAAAACAACTAACAATTATCGAACAATCAATCAACACACATCAATTCTGGGACAATTGGAACAAATTAAAACATAGAGAACAGGAAGAATTGGCCATTCAGGATGGGGATATCTGGACAACCCATTTCCAATCACTTTTTAAAAATGTAGAATTAGATTCAAATCCTGAACAAAATCAAATTATTAATAAATTAGAGGAACTGGAACGGGCTGTTAAAGACCACCAGAATCCTCTAGATTCCTTAATTACTGAACAAGAACTTAAAAACAACATTAGAAAACTAAAAACAAAGAAATCATCAGGACCTGACGGGATCCTGAATGAAATGATCAAACATAGCAGCTCCAAATTTCACCTGGCGATGTTAAAAGTCTTTAACCTGGTTCTGAGTGTCGGTTCCTTCCCTGAAATCTGGAATCAAGGTCTCATAACACCGATCCACAAAAGTGGAGATAAATTCGACCCTAATAATTACCGGGGCATCTGTGTGAGCAGTAACCTGGGGAAGCTATTTTGTAGTATAATTAACTCACGATTATTACACTTCCTTACTGAACACAACGTCCTGAGTAAAAGTCAAATTGGTTTTCTACCAAATTACCGCACTACTGATCATATTTACACCCTACACACCCTGATCGAAAAATATGTAGTTCAAAATAACCATAAAATATTTGCATGTTTTATTGATTTAAAAAAAGCTTTCGATTCAATCTGGCATGAAGGATTGTTTTATAAAATGTTAGAGAGTGGTGTAGGGGGTAAAACATACGATCTTATTAAATCCATGTACACAGAAAACCAGTGTGGAATAAGAATTGGCAGTAAGAGAACACATCTCATCTCTCAGGAGCGTGGAGTGAGACAGGGCTGCTGTTTAAGTCCAACTCTATTTAATATCTATATTAATGAATTGGCCTCCATGTTAGAGCACTCAGCCACGCCCGGTCTCACTCTACACGACTCAGAGATTAAACTCCTGCTGTATGCAGATGATCTGGTCCTGCTGTCCCCCAGCCCTCAGGGTCTCCAGCACAAACTGGACCTGCTGCAGCAGTACTGTCAGACCTGGGCCCTGACCGTCAACCTCAAAAAAACCAAAATTATGACCTTCCAGAAAAGAGCCAGATCTCAGGGAACCAAACACACATTTAAATTAGGACATCATGAAATTGAGCACACTAAAGATTATACTTACCTCGGACTGAACATCAGTTCCACAGGAAACTTTAACCCGGCAGTAAATGAACTGAGAGAAAAAGCTCGCAGGGCGTCGACGCCATAAAACGTCAAACATTTGTGGAAATTCCGATTCGAATCTGGCTTAAAATTTTTGAATCAATAATTGAACCGATTGCTCTATATGGCAGTGAAGTTTGGGGTTCGCTTACACACCATCAATTCTGTAATTGGGACAAACATCCATTAGAGACCCTGCACACAGAGTTCTGTAAAAGCATCCTAAAGGTGCACAGACACACAGCGAACAATGCGTGCAGGGCAGAATTAGGCCGATTTCCTCTAATTATAAACATACAGAGAAGAGCAATCAACTTCTGGAACCATCTAAATGAGAGCGACCCCCAAACTTATCATTATAAAGCCCTGAAACACCAAGAGCTGAGCAAACATACCAGTCCCCTCATCCAACTGGTCCTGAGTCACCACACCCATACACCACTAACACAGATCGACACACTAATAACACACACAGATACATCACTAACACACACAGACACCCTAATAACACACACAGACACACCACTAACACACACAGATACACCACTAACACACACAGATACACCACTAACACACACTAACACAATAAAGACTCAGGAACAGGAGAAATCTGTAAACCCAATTAGAATAAACCAAATTACACACAAAGACTCAGAGCTAAATATCTGAATTATTGGGAA
The DNA here is from genome assembly GCF_030014385.1 of Trichomycterus rosablanca. Lineage (NCBI taxonomy): Eukaryota > Metazoa > Chordata > Actinopteri > Siluriformes > Trichomycteridae > Trichomycterus > Trichomycterus rosablanca. Next base: position 11,290,192 of record NC_085988.1, read on the forward strand.
ACTGAAACTAAAACTCAAAGTAAAATGCAGTGCTATTTGGCTCTAAACAGACACTACAGTGCAGCAGATTATCTGAGCACAGTATCCGACCCTAAATTAAGAAACACCCTGACGAGGTACAGACTGAGCGCACACGACCTGGCCGTGGAGACGGGGCGACATACCCGGTCCTGGCTGCCCCGGGAGGAGAGGTTGTGCCAGCACTGCACTCTCAGCACAGTAGAGACGGAGCTGCACTTCCTCATCCGGTGTACCAAGTACCACCACATCCGCTCCCAATTCTTCCCTAAATTTAATATCATCATCCCCAACTTCACCTCCCTCCCAGACCCAGACAAACTGCCCCACCTACTGGGGGAGCACAGAGAGAGCTGCACACTAGCAGCACTCTATACTTACACCTGCCACCAGGTGAGGGACAGCGGGTGACCATGTCTCATACACACACACACACACACGCACACACATGCACAAACTGATTAATGTAAATATTATACTTTTTATTGTTATTATTTTGCACTGTTTTTATTAATATTTTATTCTATTTTATATGTTTTTGCACATGTAACTGTTCTGTATATTTTTGTTCTTTCTTATTTTTATTGTTAATATTTCTCTTTAACTTGCTTTGGCAATACGAATGTCATTATTTGTCATGCCAATAAAGCTTCTTTTGAGTTTGAGTTTGTTCTGTGTGTGAGTGTGTGTGAATGGTGCTGAAATGAGTGTATTATTGTAGTGTGTGTGTATGTGAGTGTGTGTGTGTATGGTGGTTTTACCTGCAGTTCCTTTCCCATTGAAGCACAACTCTCCAGTCTGGCATGTGGTTTTGCTGGTGAGGCACAGAGACCCCAGACCCAGATCACACTTGTAGCACTGCAGGGCGTGGCCTGAGACACACACACACACACGAATAATATTTTACTCACCTACAGCATCACCTTTACACATTCCAGATTCTTATTTTTATAAGATTTTGGATACACGACATTTTACTGTGTGTGTGTGTGTGTGTGTGTGTGTGTGTGTGTGTGTGTGTGTTTACCCTGTGTCAGGAACACGACCCGCCACATTTTTATTAAAAGATCTGGAGTGGAGCACAGCATTCGAGGGCAGCAAACCGTAATTAAGGTACTGGTTTAACTGGAGTCACGGCCAGCTAGGTCAGTGCTGAGTCTGAGACCCTGTTCTTACCAGCAACTCTGCAGAGATCTTTTATATTTGAGACCTACGTTTATGACTGATAACAATTTAAGCAATTGAGGGTTAAGGGCATTGCTCAGGGGTCCAACAGTGGCAACTTGGTAATGTGGAGTTTGACTTGGCAATTTTATTATTACTAGTCCAGTATTTGTTCAGTACCTTATAATTACTAGTTCAGTAGTAACTTAGTAACCTAATAACTTTGTTTACTATTCCAGTACTTTAGAATTATGATTACTAGTCCAGTTCTAGTTCAGTGCTTTATGATTACTCGTCCAGTACATTATGATTACTAGTCCAGTTCTAGTCCAGTACCATATAATTACTATTCCAGTACCTTTTGATTACTAGTCTAGTACTTGTTCAGTAACTTAGAATTACTAGTCCAGTACCTTATGATTACTAGTCCAGTACTTGTTCAGTACCTTAGAATTAGTCCAGTACTTGTTTAGTACCTTATAATTACTAGTCCAGTACTTGTTCAGTACCTTATAATTACTAGTCCAGTACTTGTTCAGTACCTTATGATTACTAGTCCAGTACTTGTTCAGTACCTTAGAATTACTATTCCTGTACCTTATGATTACTGGTCCAGTACTTGTTCAGTACCTTATGATTACCAGTCCAGTACTTGTTCAGTACCTTATAATTACTAGTCCAGTACTTGTTCAGTATCTTAGACTTACTAGTCCAGTACATTATAATTACTAGTCCAGTACTTGTTCAGTACCTTATGATTACTAGTCCAGTACTTGTTCAGTGCTTTATGATTACTCGTCCAGTACTTTAAAATTAGTAGTCCAGTACCTTGCAATTACTAGTCCAGTACTTGTTCAGTAGCTTATGATTACTAGTCCAGTACTTGTTCAGTACCTGTTCAGTACTTTAGAATTACTAGTCCAGTACTTGTTCAGTACCTTACAATTACTAGTCCAGTACCTTAGAATTACTAGTCCAGCACCTTATAATTACTAGTCCAGTACTTGTTCAGTACCTTATAATTACTAGTCCAGTACTTTAGAATTACTAGTCCAGTACCATAGAATTACTAGTCCAGTACTTTAAAATTAGTAGTTCAGTACCTTGCAAGTACTAGTCCAGTACTTGTTCAGTAGCTTATGATTACTAGTCCAGTACTTGTTCAGTACCTTTTCAGTACCTTAGAATTACTAGTCCAGTACTTGTTCAGTACCTTTTCAGTACCTTAGAATTACTAGTCCAGTACTTGTTCAGTAGCTTATGATTACTAGTCCAGTACTTGTTCAGTACCTTTTCAGTACCTTAGAATTACTAGTCCAGTACTTGTTCAGTACCTTACAATTACTTGTCCAGTACCTTAGAATTACTAGTCCAGTACATTATAATTACTAGTCCAGTACTTGTTCAGTACCTTACAATTACTAGTCCAGTACTTTAGAATTACTAGTCCAGTACCATAGAATTACTAGTCCTGTACTTTAAAATTAGTAGTTCAGTACCTTGCAATTACTAGTCCAGTACTTGTTCAGTAGCTTATGATTACTAGTCCATTACTTGTTCAGTACCTGTTCAGTACCTTAGAATTAATAGTCCAGTACTTGTTCAGTACCTTACAATTACTAGTCCAGTACCTTGGAATTACTAGTCCAGTACATTATAATTACTAGTCCAGTACTTGTTCAGTACCTTAGAATTACTAGTCCAGTACCTTAGAATTACTAGTCCAGTACTTGTTCAGTACGTTATGATTACTAGTCCAGTACTTGTTCAGTACCTTGGAATTACTAGTCCAGTACTTTAGAATTACTAGTCCAGTACCATAGAATTACTAGTCCAGTACTTTGAAATTAGTAGTCCAGTACCTTGCAATTACTAGTCCAGTACTTGTTCAGTAGCTTATGATTACTAGTCCAGTACTTGTTCAGTACCTGTTCAGTACCTTAGAATTACTAGTCCAGTACTTGTTCAGTACCTTACAATTACTAGTCCAGTACCTTAGAATTACTAGTCCAGCACCTTATAATTACTAGTCCAGTACTTGTTCAGTAGCTTATGATTACTAGTGCAGTTCTAGTCCAGTACGTTATGATTACTTGTTCAGTACCTTATGATTACTAATCCAGTTCTAGTCCAGTACCTTATGATTACTAGTCCAGAGCTTTAGATTTTGACTCTTGATTTCTTTTATCCAATCAGCATATTGCCATTAATCACATGACCAACAGCTAGTGAGTTTCAGAAACGCTGTAGTGCGACTGTTTGCTTCTCCGGGAGTAAATAAAGAACCTTTACATAAAGAACGAGTACATGTATATCAACAATGTGAGTCACATGCTTCTGGGTGTGAGATCAAACTGCTTAATCATCCGAAACAATAAGTGAGAACACCACACACCTGATGTGATACTCAGAAGCATGTGCACGCCCCACATCCGCAAAGGTATACCGGTACTGACAGGTCTTGGTCTGGAACTCGCTGGAAATCCAGCTTCATTAACAATTAGTATTAAAATAGAGCGACATCTACGTCTTTCAGCTACAACAACATCCACTCTTCTGAGAGGGCTTCTCAAAAGCTTTAAACAATTTCTGTGGAAATTTGTTCTACTGCCTTAACAAACCAGGGAGCAGCCATTGGGAGGCATGAACAGGCCCTGCAACAAATTCTTGCACCATTACCCAGGTCACCTCAGCTTCTCCTGAGGTGCCTGGACCCTCCCAGGCTGAGGGACAGGGGGCAGCATTGGTAACTGCTGCAGGCTCTGCCCCTCGTTCAGAACCACACTTGCCTGCCCCTGAGCGTTATACAGGTAAACAAGGTGCTTGCCGGAATTTTCTTCTGCAGTGCTCATTAGCATTTGAGCAGCAACCATCTCGCTTCCCCACTGAACGAGCCAAGGTTGCATATATTGTGTCATTTCTCTTGAGACGGGCTCTCGCCTGGGCCACCCCAGTGTGGGAATCCCAGCCAGAGGAGTGTGCCTCTGCGGTCCAGTTCATGGCGGCCCTGCACTAGACCTTTGACAACCATGTCTGTGGAGGGGAGACCGGGCCCCGTCTCCTTAACTTTAAACAGTTAGTTAGTTGCTATTGAGTTCCGTATGCTTGTTGCAGAAAGTGGGTGGAACTCAGTGGCACTACAAGCAGCCTTCCAGCAGGGCCTCTGTAAGGACTTAAGGGATGAGCTTGCTCTCCGCGACCCCCCTGTTACGCTGGAGGGATAAATTGAACTGGCCCTGAGGGTTGACAATTGACTCCTCGTACATTTGGAGTGTTCCTTCACACCACCCTCTTGTGAGGGACCTCAGAGAAACATATAGGAGCCTTTGTGGACTCCAGGGCCACTGGTAATTTTGTAGACCTTGCACTAGCCAGAGAACTGGGTCTAGCTTTGGTTAATTCTGCCTATCTCCGCTATAGATGGGCGATCCCTAGAACCAGGGGTGGTCACACTAAAGACAAGACCTGTAACATTGCTGATCGGACAACATGCTGAGCTAATCACCTTTTATGTAATCGGTGCTCCCGATTGTCCCTTCAATATGGCCATTCAACTCCTCCCAGGAACTAACCCCCCCCCCATCCCGGAGGCCCTGGCCTAAGGATTCTTACGGCCATCCACATCCCCGGCATTGGCTGGCTTCTTCTTTGTTGAGAAGAAGGATGGGGGCCTTCGACCCTGCATTGATTATTGGGGCTTGAATAAGATCACGGTCAAGGACCGGTACCCTTTGCCCTTCATGACCTCAGCCTTTGAGGCACTGCAGCAGGTGATCGTCTACTGCACTTCACTACTGTGAAGTGCCTACAACCTAGTGCGTATCCGGGAGGGTGATGAGTGGAAGACCGTATTCATCACTCCGTCGGGCCATTATGAATACCTGGTCATGCCCTTCGGATTGATGAATGCGCAGGCCGTCTTCCAACGACTCATCAATGAGGTCTTGAGGGAGGTCCTTGACTGCTACGTGTTTGTCTTAATGACATCCTGATCTACAGCAGAACGATAGATGAACACATAGGCCATGTCAGATGAGTTGCTGTTGAAGAATCACTTGTTTGTGAAGCTGGAGAAGTCACAGTTTCACGCCAGGTCCATCTCTTTTTTGGGGTTCTTGATCTCTCACAACCATTTAAGCATGGACTCGGCCAAGATTCGGGCTATGGTGGACTGGCCCCATCCAACATCGCTAAAATTGGTCCAATGCTTCCTGGCCTTTGCAAACTTTTTTAGAAGATTTGTGAAGAATTTCAGTTCAGTGGCCGCACCTTTGACGGCCCTCACTCGCAAAACCCCTGGGCAATTCCTGTGGACCAAGGAGGCCCAAAAAGCATTTGAGGAGCTCAAGCGGCACCTGACCACAGCCTCCATTCTCCAGCTTCTCCAAGCAAGTCTTCCGTTCGTGGTCGAGGTTGATGCGTCTGAAGTTGGTGTGGGTGTAGTGCTGTCCCAGTGCTCAGGCCCTGCCCAGAAGCTACACCCCTGTGCCTTCTTTTCGCATTGCCTCACTCCCATTGAGCGGAATTACAATGTGGGTGATCGAGAATTGCTAGCCATCAAATTAGCACTTGAAAATGGAGACACTGGCTAGAGGGTGCTAACCATGTTCTTTGCCAGATTTAATTTTGTTCTGTCCTACCGGCCGGTTACTAAGAACGCTAAGCCTGATGCTCTCTCTCGCCAGTGGGAACCCCCGTCACAGATGCAGACACCCGAGGCACTGATCCCCGATGCCCACATCATAGCGCCTATTTGCTGGGGCCTAGAGGAGGCAATACAGCAGGCTCAACGGACAGAGCCTGACCTGGGTGGAGGACCCTCAGGCAGGCTGTATGTCCCCTCCACTGTCAGGAAGAGAGTCCTTCAGTGGGGACACACATCACCTTTTACAGCACACCCAGGGGTCACCTGCACACTGGAATTTATACAGCAGCAGTTTTGGTGGCCCCACATGGATCGCAATACACTGGCTTTTATAACCGCATGTGCAATTTGTGTCAAGAACAAAGACCCCAGAACCAAACCAGTTGGACACCCCTTGCCTATCCCATCACACCCGTGGTCTCATGTCTCCCTTGACTTTATCACGGGCCTGCCCCCATCGAAGGGGAAGACATTGGTGGTCGTCGACCAATTCTTTAAAGCAAGTTGACTAGGGAGATGGCCAAGTTGTTCCTGCAACACGTGGTGAGACTTCACGGGTTGCCAGGGGACGTGGTCTCTGACAGAGGCCCACAGTTTGCCAGCCAGTTCTGGGGGGCCTTTTGTCAAAGTCTAGGGGCTGATGTGAGCCTGTCATCAGGGTTCCATCCCCAGTCAAACGACCAAACCGAGAGGGTCAACCAGGACCTGGAACGGTCCCTTCGGTGTCTGGCATCCGCTAATCCCTCCTCCTGGTCAGACCGCCTAATGTGGGCGGATATGGCCCACAACACCTTTTGGCACTCCTCACTAGGTATGTCCCCCTTTGAGTGCCAGTTTGGCTACGCTCCGCCCACGTTTTCTGAACAGGAGGCAGAAGCTGGTATGTTGTCAGCCAGACAATTTATCCGGCGGTGTCATAAGACCTGGAACAGAGCCAAACTAGCACTCAGAACAGTGGTGAAAACACAAAATGAAATGCAGATCAGAAGCGCAGACCAGCATCCTCCTTCCGTTCGGGCCAGCGGGTATGGCTGTCAGCCAAAGACCTGCCACTTCGAGTTACCTTTCGCAAACTGGCCCAGCAATATATAGGTCCATTTAAAAAGTGCTCCGTAGGGTAAATCCGGTCTCTTACCGTCTAGCCCTGCCACCCTCCATGTGCGTCAACCCCACTTTCCACCAGTACTCCTGCCCACCAGGGTCCAGCCTACACGGTCTGGCGCCTCCTTGATGTCCAGGGTAGTACCCAGTACCTGGTGGATTGGGAGAGTTATGGTCCAGAAGAGCGCTCGTGGGTCCCAGCTCGTCACATTCTGGACCCCAAGCTCATCCGGGCTTTCTGGCGGGATCGTGCCGTGAGACTGAGAACATCAGGGGCCGTTCCTCGGAGGGGGAGTATTGTAAGGGGTGGCCATGTGGCTAGGCAGACTCCAGCCACCAGGGGTCAACAGCAAACCGGCAATCAGGCCTGATGCACAACACCTGTGCACAAGCCTATAAAGAGACAGAGAAGCAATCAGACATTGCTGGATCTTTGTCTCATGTGAGCAAACACACACAGCCGGTAATCTGGGTAGAGGACTGAGAGCTCTTACTTTCACCCTCAAGTCTCAAGTTCCTCTCTTTTTCTTGCAAAAGAAAAGATAAGAAAGAAAAGAAATGTATATATTAGTTAGTAAATATTAAAATATTAGTTCTGTCATTTTCTAAGTTAATTTATTGTAGTTCCACTCTTCTGTTGGGAAAGCCTGTGGTTATATTTTCTTCTTTTCCTCATAAAACTTGAGGTGGCCGGTGTTTCCCCTGGCAGTCCTTTGTTCCTAGTTTTTCCCCGCTCAAACATTTCTCCATAACATGTTTTTTTATATTTTCCTTTTGTAACAGTTTGAGCTATACAATCTCTGAATCCAATTCTAGGTACAAAATATGCAAAATATTATTGCTGTATATTTCATACTCTTAAATCAAATTTATATTTACAGAGGGAGCCAAAATGTACAATCACTTTAATAGCCTGTTTATGGACTTCTAAGAAGTTAAATAGAATTAGTAGCAATATACTGTAATAATGTTTAAATGTGACATATTCATCACTTGATGTCTGTATAAATGCATTATTATTACAACTAACTTTTATACATGGATTTCTTTTGTTGAAATGTGTATTGACCCACCCTCTCTATTTATATGAATACACAGTACACTGCTGTATATTACTCTTCTAATCTGGGATAAAACTAAACAAACTTAAACATATTATTCTTAAAAATTGGTAATATAATGTTTACATAAGTAATCCAGTTAAACTCTGAGCATTGTCAGTCTTTAGAACCAACATAAAATAAATGATAAATAATTAAAATACAAACAAATAAAACAGTAGGTTTTGTTAAAATCTCAGATATTTAATTAATAAAAAAGTAAAATAAATAAAATGAAGTAAAAAAATGAATAAAATGCAGTAAATACATGTTTTTTCATTATGTGTGTGTAATTTTAATAAACACGATGCTTCTTCCTTACAGAAACTTTCCAGCCAAGTCTGTTTAGTTCCATGCCAACACAAATGCGCACTCGGCACTAAAAATGCGCAAAAGAGCGGCACAAACTTACCGGCTGCGAGGCACAGTGCCAGGATAAGGAGACCTGTGATGGTTCTGTTCATGTCTGTAGCTGTAGAGATGTAGTTTTCCTGTAGATCTGAAGTTCTCCTCAGGTGTGAACACCAGTAAAGTTCAGCAGAATTAGTGCACTTGTGCAGATCCGCTAGTTTTTATAGTGGAACCGCCCTGCATTATCTGCCCTGTTATACCCACAACTACACAATCCACAACCTGCACCCAAACCGGCTCCTGCCAGTTCATCTTCTTCATAACAGCCTCCAGATGTCTGTGTTGTCTGTTAGGTATGTCATTAAAACTGTAAATGGAAATTTGCTGTTGTTCTTCTTGATGATTCAGACTGAAACAATGAAAGCTGGAATTAAACAGACAAAATATTTTATAATAAAGTATAAATAAACATATAAACATAGAAGCATATGAGCCCAAGAAACAGTTTCTTCTAAACTTCAGTTACTTGGTCTACAAACTGGACTTTATTTATATATGATTAGCTTCTGCACTTTACATAAAGCGTTTACCTCATACATATGTGCACATTTCTGCATCCAACAAGACTTGTATGTTTATTTATTTTTACAATTTATACTATTACAACGTTGTATTATTATTATTGTTATTAGTAGTAGCAGTAGAATGATAATACATACCTATCTATTCTTTTTCATATGTTGAGATGCTTATATATATTGTTATAATTATTATATTAATTATGTGTATAAATATTAAACATGCATATAGTATACAGTTGTAATAATTATATAATTATCTTGCCTTTCCCCTCAAGCAGATGTACTCTAAAGAATTTTGTATGTTGGGATATGATAAGCTGGTGCCTGTTTGTATCTGTCTATAGGATTAATTGTGTTACAGTGGTTATGGTACAGGTCAGGTACCTGGAAGGCCTCTGATTCAAGCCCCACGACTCTCAGGTAGTCACCGATGGACCTTTGAGCAAGATACTTAACCCTCAAACACTTGGGTCATATTCAATCCCAAGTCGCTTTAAATATTAAAAATATAGGCATCATAAACATTAAGAACAAACCTTTGGAATGTCAAATTGTTAAAAACAAGTCTGTGCAGAGTCTTAATAAGGTGTGTGTGTGTGGGTGGTGCTTAAAATGAGCACATTCAGGGTTATAGAAGTTATAGCCTTCTTTCTTTTACATACATGATATTGCCAAAAGTATATGGATGCCCCTCCGAGTTGTTGTTTTTTAGTTGATTCATCTATTGCTAAAAATGATGCTTTTACCTCTGTAGGAACAGTTTGGGGAAGTCCCCGTTCTCTTTCAGCATGATTATGGTTTGACTAATTATGTGTAAATGAGTCCTGGTCTCAACCATAACCTCACTGACTCTACTGACTAAATGGGCACAAATTCCCACAGACACACGCAAGTCTTATAGAAAGGCTACTCAGAAGAGTGACTGATATTAAAGCATATAGCTTATTAAGGCGTGGTTCGATGTGTTGGGTAAGGAGGTACCTCAGAGCCCTGAACATCTTTTGGAATTCATTGGAACATCAACTGTGAGCCAGGCCTCGTCCGGCATCAGTGCCTGACCTCACAAGTGATCTGCTGATTGAGAAGATTCTGTGGATCTAGAGCTCATTTTAGGGTAGTGGGAGCTCAGTGGTTAAGGTACTGAACTAGTAATCAAAAGGTTGCTGGTTCAAAACCCATCACAGCCAGGATTTCATTGTTGGGCCCCTAAGCAAGGTCCTTAACCTTCAACTGTTTGATTTAAGTCACGCATGTGTTTGATCAGATCGGGGGTTGTCCAAGCGGCAGCGGATTCCAAGTCCAAGGAATTGGATATGACTTAGAATCTGGATTTGGGAGCTAGGCCAGTTCACAGAACTTTAGCCACCTTACTCAATAAACAAAGGGGTGTCCACATACTTATGGCCATGCAGGAGAAGTAGCACAAACGGCCAACTGTCTCAGAATACAGGACATGCAAATATTCGAACCAGTACCAGTATAGATCATATTAGAGAACTGGGATGTCGTCACACTGGTACAAAAAGGGAACGACTGTATTGAAATACACTTTCCAAAAGTCTGTGGACGCCCCTTTAATGATCAGAATTGCACGTTTCAGCTGCACCCAGTGCTAACAGGATTAAGACAACAATTATATCAAACCCGTTTCATTGTTCTAGCTTTCTATAGAAAGGAAAAATTTACTCGAAAGGGAGGAGCTGGAGGGTGAGCGCAGAGGTGAGGTGTCGCGGGTGACGAAAATTAACGCTTGTACAATCAGTCTTATACAAAAGCTTGTACATTCATTCATTTATTCATTGTCTTTGTTTCTCTATCTATCTATCTATCTATCTATCTATCTATCTATCTATCTATCTATCTATCTATCTATATATCTATATATATATATATATATATATATATATATATACACTCCTGATCAAAATCTTAAGACCAGTTAAAAAATTGCAAGAATTTGCATTTTGCACTATTGGATCTTAAGAATGTTCTAAGTAGAGCGTCACAATGCTAAAAGAAAAAATGGGTGCAAGAAATAAAAACTTTTAAAGCAGCCAATTTTTTGAAAACTGCATTTACACTCAAACATGCTTTTTTCAGCTGATCAAAAGTTTAAGACCACAGCCTTTAAAAGCCAAAATCTATGCAAAAATTTGGATTCCATGTCATTTTCTGTCAAGTACTTACACTGTCAAGACCTCCTGATGGCAAAAGCAAAAAAGCTCACTGACTTTGAACGCGGTAGGATGCTTAAGCAAGGCCTAAGCTGCATAAGCAAGGCTTCTCACAACGTGCCATTGCTGCTGAGGTTGGACGCAGTAAGACAGTCATTTTGCATTTTTTAAAAGATCCTGAGGGTTATGGAACAAAAAAGTCAAGTGATAGACCCAAAAGAATTTCACCAGCGCTGAGCCGCAGGATCCGATTGGCTGTCCGTCAAGACATGGGACGATCCTCGACCCAAATTAAGGCCATTACTGGTGCTGACTGCAGCTCAATAACCATCAGACGGCATCTGCGAGGGAAGGGCTTCAGAAACAAAAAACGCCTTCAAAGGCCACGTCTTCTTCAACGCCACAAAATTGCCCGTTTGGACTTTGCAAGGGAGCACCAAACATGGGACATTGAAAGGTGGAAGAAAATTGTGTTCTCTGATGAGAAAAAATTTAACCTTGACAGTCCTGATGGCTTCCAACGTTACTGGCATGACAAGGAGATCCCACCTGAGATGTTTTCTACACGGCACAGTGGGGGAGGCGCCATCATGATTTGGGGTGCTTTTTTCTTTAATGGAACAATGGAGCTTCAGGTTGTGCAGGGGCATCAAACAACAGCTGGCTATGTGGAGATGTTGCAGCGGGCATCCCTCATGACTGAGGGCCCTCGTCTGTGTGGTTGTGACTAGATTTTTCAACAGGACAATGCTGCAGTTCACAATGCCCGCCTGACAAAGGACTTCTTCCAGGAGAATAACGTCATTCTTTTGGACCATCCTGCGTGTTCCCATGATCTAAATCCGATTGTGAACATTTGGGGATGGATGGCAAGGGAAGTTTACAAAAATGGACATCAGTTCCAGACAGTGGATGCCCTTCGTGAAGCCATCTTCAACACTTGGAGCAACGTTCCCACTAGCCTCCTGAAAACACTTGCATCAAGCATGCCTAAACGTTTATTTGATGTGATCAACAAGAATGGTGGAGCTACTCATTACTGAGTCCTTTTGTTGACACTTTGATTTCTGTTTTGAGGGGGTTTTCGGGTTTTTTTGAGCTATGGTCTTAAACTTTTGATCAGCTGATGAACAGCCTGTTTCAGTTAAATTGTTGTTTTCAATAAATTCCCTGCTCAAAAGTTTTTGTCTCTTGCACCCATTTCTTCTTTTAGCATTGTGAAGCTCTACTTAGAACCTTCTTAAGATCCAATAGTGCAAAATGCAAATTCTTGCAATTTTTTAACTGGTCTTAAGATTTTGATCAGGAGTGTATATATAAATATATATATATATTTAACGCAATCTCAATTTGACGCGATTAAAAAAATTAGTGCCGTTAACGCAAATTCTAGTTCATGTTGAGACTTGACTGGTAGAACCAACGTTTTAATGTCGGACTTGCCACCGTTGTTTATTTGCGGTTTGTTAAAATAATATAACCAAGCGTTGTAGTGATGCACTTGCATAATAAAGAAATAAATACACGCTATATTCACAAGTTGTCGGGAGCAAAACACTTTATTACTTCTGTTATTGTACTGGTTAGCGCACAGCTGAGTCAAGCACGCTAGTCCATGAACTATGGAAGCCCCAAAGGGTCAAAACACACTCACTTCGTGTAGAAACGTCCATACTACAGTATCTATATGTATGTATTTGCATATGTGTACTTGAGTATGTGTGTATGTATTTGCATATGTGAATATGTATGTATATGGGTATTTACATGTGTGAATATGTATGTATATGGGTATATATGTGCATGTACTGTATATATGTGGCTATATTGGCCTAATTGTGCAATATTGTCACGTCACTTTACTATGTAATAATCTGATAGTTTAATTACTATTCCATTTTCACACTAGCAATATACCTCATGCATCATTACAGTTATTCATTTTATGTAAATAACAAGAAAGACTCAGTTCTATTTTTTTTTCTGTTTGCTTTTGTTTTGTTTTTGTACTGTTAATTATTTGTTGTATTATGCTACTGGGGCTTTAATTTCCTTCAGGATCAATAAGGTATCTATCGATCGATCGATCTATCTATCTATCTATCTATCTATCTATCTATCTATCTATCTATCTATCTATCTATCTATCTATCTATCTATCTATCTATCTATCTATCTATCTATCTATCTATCTATCTATCTATCTATCTATCTATCTATCTATCTATCTATCTATCTTATCTATCTTATCTATCTATCTAACCATTGTCACGATACAACCACAGAAAAGTCTGTTACAAAAACTCCCTTACAGTTTTCTCTTGTCCCAGCAGTTTTTAACATAAGTACATTTAGCATAAAATGTGTTCACCATTTTAATTGTAACATTTCACTTAAAAATCCTTCTTTTCTATAACATTTACACAGATTTTTTAAAATGCGATTAATCGCGATTAACTACATGAAATTCTGAGATTAATCGCGATTAAAAATTTTAATCGTTTGACAGCCCTAATATATATATATATACAGTATATATATGGGCGGCGCGGTGGCTTAGTGGGTAGCACTGTCGCCTCACAACAAGAAGGTCCTGGGTTCAATCCCCAGGTGGGGCGGTCCGGGTCCTTTCTGTGCGGAGTTTGCATGTTCTCCCCGTGTCCGCGTGGGTTTCCTCCGGGTACTCCGGTTTCCTCCCACAGTCCAAAAACATGCCACCAGGTTAATTGGAAACACTGAATTGTCCTATAGATACCTAGCCGCTAGATGCACTAGTGCATTGTAGTGCCGGTCCCAAGCCCGGATAAATTAGGGAGGGTTGTGTCAGGAAGGGCATCCGGCGTAAAAACTGTGCCAAATCAATGAGCGATCATGAGGATGACTCGCTGTGGCGACCCCTGAAAAAGGGAAAAAGCCGAAAGAAGAAGAAGAAGATATATATATACATACATACAGTGGGGCCAAAAAGTATTTAGTCAGCCACTGATTGTGCAAGTTCTCCTACTTAGAAAGATGAGAGAGGTCTGTAATTTTCACCATAGGTACACTTCAACTATGAGAGACAAAATGAGAAAAAAATCCAGGAAATCACATTGTAGGATTTTTAAAGAATTTATTTGTAAATTATGGTGGAAAATAAGTATTTGGTCAATAACAAACAAGCAAGATTTCTGGCTCTCACAGACCTGTAACTTCTTCTTTAAGAAGCTCTTCTGTCCTCCACTCGTTACCTTTATTAATGGCACCTGTTTGACCTCGTTATCTGTATAAAAGACACCTGTCCACAGCCTCAAACAGTCAGACTCCAAACTCAACCATGGCCAAGACCAAAGAGCTGTCGAAGGACACCAGGAAGAAAATTGTAGACCTGCACCAGGCTGGGAAGAGTGAATCTACAATAGGCAAGCAGGTTGGTGTGAATAAATCAACTGTGGGAGCAATTGTAAGAAAATGGAAGACATACAAGACCATTGATAATCTCCCTTGGGGTCAAGATCTCATCATTGTTTCTATGATGTGGGGTTACCATCAGTAACACACTACGCCGAGAGGGACTCAAATCCTGCAGTGCCAGGTGTGTCCCCCTGCTTAAGCCAGTACAGGTCCAGGCCCATCTGAAGTTTGCCAGAGAGCATATGGATGATCCAGAAGAGGATTGGGAGAATATCATGTGGTCAGATGAAACCAAAATGGAACTTTTTGGTAAAAACTCAACTCGTCGTGTTTGGAGGAAGAAGATGAACCCAAGAACACCATACCTACTGTGAAGCATGGGGGTGAAAACATCATGCTTTGGGGCTGTTTTTCTGCAAAGGGGACAGGACGACTGATCCGTGTTAAGGGAAGAATGAACGGGGCCATGTATCGTGAGATTTTAAGCCAAAACCTCCTTCCATCAGTGAGAGCATTGAAGATGGAACGTGGCTGGGTGTTCCAGCATGACAATGATCCCAAACACACCGCTCGGGCAACGATGGAATGGCTCCATAAAAAGCATTTCAAGGTCCTGGAGTGGCCTAGCCAGTCTCCAGACCTCAACCCCATAGAAAATTTGTGGAGGGAGTTGAAAGTCCGTGTTGCCCAGCGACAGCCCCAAAACATCACCAAAACATCACTGCTCTAGAGGAGATCTGCATGGAGGAATGGGCCAAAATACCAGCTACAGTGTGTGCAAACCTGGTGAAGACTTACAGGAAACGTTTCACCTCTGTCATTGCCAACAAAGGTTATGTTACAAAGTATTGAGTTGAACTTTTGTTATTGACCAAATACTTATTTTCCACCATAATTTACAAATAAATTCTTTAAAAATCCTACAATGTGATTTCCTGAATTTGTTTTTCTCATTTTGTCTCTCATAGTTGAAGTGTACCTATGATGAAAATTACAGACCTCTCTCATCTTTCTAAGTAGGAGAACTTGCACATACATACAGTGTATCACAAAAGTGAGTACACCCCTCACATTTCTGCAGATATTTAAGTATATCTTTTCATGGGACAACACTGACAAAATGACACTTTGACACAATGAAAAGTAGTCTGTGTGCAGCTTATATAACAGTGTAAATTTATTCTTCCCTCAAAATAACTCAATATACATAATGTCTAAACCACCGGCAACAAAAGTGAGTACACCCCTAAGAGACTACACCCCTAAATTTCCAAATTGAGCACTGCTTGTCATTTTCCTTCCAAAATGTCATGTGAGTCGTTAGTGTTACTAGGTCTCAGGTGTGCATAGGGAGCAGGTGTGTTCAATTTAGTAGTACAGCTCTCACACTCTCTCATACTGGTCACTGAAAGTTCCAACATGGCACCTCATGGCAAAGAACTCTCTGAGGATCTGAGGTGAGCGTTTTAAAAGAGCAGGGTCCACTCAGAACAGACCTTGCGTTGGTCGTCCAAAGAAGCTGAGTGCACGTGCTCTGCGTCACATCCAACTGCTGTCTTTGAAAGATAGATGCAGGAGTGCTGTCAGCATTGCTGCAGAGATTGAAAAGGTGGGGGGTCAGCCTGTCAGTGCTCAGACCATACGCCGCACACTACATCAAATTGGTCTGCATGGCTGTCACCCCAGAAGGAAGCTTCTTCTGAAGTCACTACACAAGAAAGCCCGCAAACAGTTTGCTGAAGACATGTCAACAAAGGACATGGATTACTGGAACCATGTCCTATGGTCTGATGAGACCAAGATTAATTTGTTTGGTTCAGATGGTCTCAAGCATGTGTGGCGGCAATCAGGTGAGGAGTACAAAGATAAGTGTGTCATGCCTACAGTCAAGCATGGTGGTGGGAATGCCATGGTCTGGGGCTGCATGAGTGCAGCAGGTGTTGGGGAGTTACATTTCATTGAGGGACACATGAACTCCAATATGTACTGTGAAATACTGAAGCAGAGCATGATCCCCTCCCTCCGGAAACTGGGTCGCAGGGCAGTGTTCCAGCATGATAATGACCCCAAACACACCTCTAAGACGACCACTGCTTTATTGAAGAGGCTGAGGGTAAAGGTGATGGACTGGCCAAGCATGTCTCCAGACCTAAACCCAATAGAACATCTTTGGGGCATCCTCAAGCGGAAGGTGGAGGAGCGCAAAGTCTCGAATATCCGCCAGCTCCGTGATGTCGTCATGGAGGAGTGGAAAAGCATTCCAGTGGCAACCTGTGAAGCTCTGGTAAACTCCATGCCCAGGAGAGTTAAGGCAGTTCTGGGAAATAATGGTGGCCACACAAAATATTGACACTTCAGGAACTTTCACTAAGGGGTGTACTCACTTTTGTTGCCGGTGGTTTAGACATTAATGGCTGTATATTGAGTTATTTTGAGGGAAGAATAAATTTACACTGTTATATAAGCTGCACACAGACTACTTTTCATTGTGTCAAAGTGTCATTTTGTCAGTGTTGTCCCATGAAAAGATATACTTAAATATCTGCAGAAATGTGAGGGGTGTACTCACTTTTGTGATACACTGTATATATATCAGCCATAACACTTACTATACGGGAGCACTTTGTAGTTCTACAATTACTGACTGTAGTCCATCTGTTTCTCTGCCTGCTTTGTTAGCCACCTTTCATGCTGTTCTTCAATGGTCAGGACCCCCACAGGACCACCACAGAGCAGGTATTATTTAGGTGGTGGATGATTCTCAGCACTACAGTGACACTGACATGGTGGTGGTGTGTCAGTGTGTGTTGTGCTGGTATGAGTGGATCAGACACAGCAGCGCTGCTGGAGTTTTTAAACACTTCACTGTCACTGCTGGACTGAAAATAGTCCACCAACCAAAAATATCCAGCCAACAGCGCCCCGTGGGCAGCGTCCTGTGACCATTGATGGTCTAGAAGATGACCGACTCAAACAGCAGCAATAGATGAGCGATCGTCTCTGACTTTACATCTACTAGGTGGACCAACTAGGTAGGAGTGTCTAATAGAGTGGACAGTGAGTGGACATGGTATTTAAAAACTCCAGCAGCGTTGCTGTGTCTGATCCACTCATACCAGCACAACACACACTAACACACCACCACCACGTCAGTGTTACTGCAGTGCTGAGAATGATCCACCACCTAAATAATACCTGCTCTGTGGTGGTCCTGTGGGGGTCCTGACCATTGAAGAACAGGATGAGAGCAGGCTAAAAAGGTATGTATAGAAACAGATGGACTACAGTCAGTAATTGTAGAACTACAAAATGCTTCTATATGGTAAGTGGAGCTGATAAAATGGACAGTGAGTGTAGAAACAAGGAGGTGGTTTTAATGTTATGGCTTATTGGTGTATATAAGAGTAGCAGTTGCACCTGCTGTACTCAGTGGACAGTGGACGTCCTATGAATGCTCGTGACCTGCCTGGATTAGAGTAGTGATGTGATGTCATCAGGGTGTGGTTGTGGCACGGCTGGGTTTGAGCAGCCGGACGTTCACCAGGAGCTCCTGCAGGAGGTTTGTTGACCCCTGACTGGTGCTAATATCTTCCTCTCTACAGGCTGTACTTCAGAGGGTGGATCCGGGTCTTCCTCGTCTTCGTCGTTGAATTGAGACAGTGAGGTGTTTAAAATCCCAACAACACTGCTGCACCTGCTGTATTTATACCAGATCCCTTAATCATCATCTAGTTCATATAAACCTTGAAACCACCAAGTGTTCCCTCAATTTATTCATTACCAGTCAATTTATTCATTACCAGGTTCTCTGTTCAGCCAACAACATGCTGCTGGAGTGGAGTGCATTTTAAGGTGGACGGAGTTGTGCATTAGTCATGGACAGAGCCGTAGAGAGAGAGTTGCGACACTCCTTGATCTCGCTGCTACGCGGTCACGTCGTTCATGTAACCCTCCAATAGTTCCAAACAAACCCGGCGCTGTCATGTTCTCATATGGGACAGGCAGCAGTGAGTGAAATATTAAACAATAAATAATAAAAGTTTGTACAATTTCTGGGTATTTTCACCTGCCTTTACATTTACTGCATCTGCTTTAATGTCAGTTTGGTATATGAAGTGGAAGATTGATGTTTATAATGACTTATAATAGGTCATTCTTGTTAACACACAGTACATTATATTAGCATACATTACATAATGCGATATCATTAGGTAGTAGAGACAATATACAGTACAGAGATTGAAGTTTTTTGTTTTGTTTTTTGCATGAACTATAATCTCCCTTCACTTTCCTGAGGATTCATAATAATAATAATGATTTTGGTTAAACACTGAACCATGTGGCTGGATTCTGTAAGGTTTCCTGCGGCGTTGGGCTTAACCTACCTTGGTCCCCGGCGTTGCAGGAATTACAGATCCTCTGGAACAAAGGCCTTAAATTAGAGGTCTCCTAATTAAGGCTGACGACCTGCAGCTGCACCTGCTTATTTAAGCAGGCACTGTGCAACTGCAGGTTGTCATGCCTTTGTCCCTGTTTCGTTTGGTTTGGTTTCTTTTAGTTTGAAGTCGGCTTCTTTACCCAGTCACAGCAAGGTGTGGCTGGTGTTTTAGCACACGGGTTCCCCGAATTTCGCGACGGCAATTTCGGGGTGTCCCGTGTGCTAAACAGGTGTGCGGCTTCCCGATCGTGCTGAGGCGCGGTCGGTGACATGGCCACCTGCCCCCGAACTTTGCGACGGCGAGTTCGGCGTGTTCCTTGCACAATACGGGTTGGTTTCATTCCAGCTTCGGCTTGGTGACAAACCACCCGATTCCCCGAACATCGCGACGGCGAGTTCGGTGTGTTCCTTGCACTATACGGGTGGCTGTCTTCCCCCGCCGCTTATGCGGTCTTTGGGAATTCGGCCTGCGAACCCGTTATGCAAGCGCTCCGGGTTGGCTGTTTTTCCCCCGCCGCTTAAGCGGTCTTTGGGAATACAGTCATGGCTCCGAACGTCGCGACGGCGAGTTCGGTGTGTTCCTTGCGCTAAACGGATTGGTTGCATTCCAGCTTCGGCTTGGTGATAAACCATCCGTTTCCCCGAACATCGCGACGGCGAGTTTGGTGTGTTTCTTGTTTCCTTTAGGTGAGCTTCTGCCTGGTGACAGCATGGTGCGGCTAGTGACAGAGCCACCGGTTTGCACGGACTGCGCGGACGCGGGTCCGGATCATTCTCTTGTTTCCTATAGGTGAGCTTCTGCCTGGTGACAGCATGGTGCGGCTAGTGACAGAGCCACCGGTTTACACGGACTGCGCGGACGCGGGTCCGGATCATTCTCTTGTTTCCTATAGGTGTGCGGCTTCCCGATCGTGCTGAGGCGCGGTCGGTGACATGGCCACCTGTCCCCGAACTTTGCGACGGCGAGTTCGGGCCATTCTCTAATTTCCTCTATGGAGAAGCTCCTGCCCTGCAATGCCGGTCGCGACGGCCTCGCAAGTCGCGATGGGGGTTCGCGACTCGGTTAAGTTTTCTTGTGTTCAACGTTATATCCCTGCTTATTATTTGTTTACTTTTATTAATAAACTTTTGCTACTTTCTCTGCATCTTGGGTCCTCCTTATTCCCCCCACGTAACAGATTCATAATGTTTACCTGCACTGAATGTACAGATTGATAAACACACTACCGTACCTTTAACATTATAGTGCAGGTACATGAAATAGCTTCATTCATCTCTTATATCATGAGTGATTAATCATTGATTCCTACATGTAATACATTAATGAATTCATTATGAATATGCACTAGTTCATTTTGTCTAATGTCAGTGGTGGACAAGGTACTCAAACCATGTAGGTGAGTTAAAGTAGAGATATCCAAGGTAAAATATTACTCCAGTAAAAGTAGTAGTAAAAGTAAAAATACTCTTTACCTTCAAATTTACTTAAGTATGCAAGTAAAAGTATAATGATTTATTATGACTAATGTTTTATCATCATTTCTGTAACAAGACTCTTGATTAATCAACTCATTTTAGGTGAAAAGACTCTAGTGGCATTAATTTAGCTTAACTAAGCTAAGCTAAATTCAGTTATACCTATTAATTAAGATAAACATGTAACATTTAGTGCTGAGCAAATGCTAAACAATGACAGTATTAAGTATATTAATGACATCAAATTCATTAGCAAAGCAACATACAGCTGAAAATGCTTGATAAGTAGTGGAAATGAATGAGGCTCTATGGGATGTTTGGAACTATTCAGAGCTCCACAACCCGGAAGCTGCGCAAAAAATATGTCCCACCCCCTTTCCAACGGTTCCCTATGGGAGTGTCGCCACTCTGTTCTCTCTACCACTCTGGTCATGGAGTGTACATTAAGGTGGAGGTTATTTACTGAGATTTAAAGGTGGATGGAGTCATGGAGTGTACATTAAGGTGGAGGTTATTTAGGTTTTAGGGTGGATGGCGTCATGGAGTGTACATTAAGGTGGAGGTTATTTAGGTTTTAGGGTGGATGGCGTCATGGAGTGTACATTAAGGTGGAGGTTATTTAGGTTTTAGGGTGGATGGAGTTGTGGAGTGTATTTTAAGGTGGAGGTTATTTAATGAGGTTGTAAGGTGGATGGAGTTGTTTTAAATGACTAATGGAAAGATTTAGGTTTGTATTTTTTTATCACGTGCGATCATTTTTTAATCTCCTCAATTACAGTGGGGCCAAAAAGTATTTAGTCAACCACTGATTGTGCAAGTTCTCCTACTTAGAAAGATGAGAGAGGTCTGTAATTTTCATCATAGGTACACTTCAACTATGAGAGACAAAATGAGAAAAAAAAATCCAGGAAATCACATTGTAGGATTTTTAAAGAATTTATTTGTAAATTATGGTGGAAAATAAGTATTTGGTCAATAACAAAAGTTCAACTCAATACTTTGTAAAATAACCTTTGTTGGCAATGACAGAGGTCAAACGTTTCCTGTAAGTCTTCACCAGGTCTGCACACACTGTAGCTGGTATTTTGGCCCATTCCTCCATGCAGATCTCCTCTAGAGCAGTGATGTTTTGGGGCTGTCGCTGGGCAACACGGACTTTCAACTCCCTCCACAAATTTTCTATGGGGTTGAGGTCTGGAGACTGGCTAGGCCACTCCAGGACCTTGAAATGCTTTTTATGGAGCCATTCCATCGTTGCCCGAGCGGTGTGTTTGGGATCATTGTCATGCTGGAAGACCCAGCCACGTTCCATCTTCAATGCTCTCACTGATGGAAGGAGGTTTTGGCTTAAAATCTCATGATACATGGCCCCGTTCATTCTTCCCTTAACACGGATCAGTCGTCCTGTCCCCTTTGCAGAAAAACAGCCCCAAAGCATGATGTTTCCACCCCCATGCTTCACAGTAGGTATGGTGTTCTTGGGTTCTTCTTCTTCCTCCAAACACGACGAGTTGAGTTTTTACCAAAAAGTTCCATTTTGGTTTCATCTGACCACATGATATTCTCCCAATCCTCTTCTGGATCATCCATATGCTCTCTGGCAAACTTCAGACGGGCCTGGACATGTACTGGCTTAAGCAGGGGGACACACCTGGCACTGCAGGATTTGAGTCCCTCTCGGCATAGTGTGTTTACTGATGGTAGCCTTTGTTATTTTGGTCCCAGCTCTCTGCAGGTCATTCATCAGGTCCCTCCGTGTAGTTCTGGGATTTTTGCTCACCGTTCTCATGATCATTTTGACCCCATGGGATGTCAGATCGAGGGAGATTATCAATGGTCTTGTATGTCTTCCATTTTCTTACAATTGCTCCCACAGTTGATTTATTCACACCAACCTGCTTGCCTAATGTAGATTCACTCTTCCCAGCCTGGTGCAGGTCTACAATTTTCTTCCTGGTGTCCTTCGACAGCTCTTTGGTCTTGGCCATGGTTGAGTTTGGAGTCTGACTGTTTGAGGCTGTGGACAGGTGTCTTTTATACAGATAACGAGGTCAAACAAGTGCCATTAATACAGGTAACGAGTGGAGGACAGAAGAGCTTCTTAAAGAAGAAGTTACAGGTTTGTGAGTGCCAGAAATCTTGCTTGTTTGTGGGTGACCACATACTTATTTTCCACCATAATTTACAAATAAATTCTTTAAAAATCCTACAATGTGATTTCCTGGATTTTTTTTCTCATTTTGTCTCTCATAGTTGAAGTGTACCTATGATGAAAATTACAGACCTCTCTCATCTTTCTAAGTAGGAGAACCTGCACAATCAGTGGCTGACTAAATACTTTTTGGCCCCACTGTAAATACACTGGGGCACCTTGTAGGCTCACATCTAACCCTTTTCCACCGACGCGGATCCGACACTGTTCCGGTTTATGAACTTAATTGTTTCCACCGAACTAGTGTCTAATCTGGCACCACAGAATACTAGTTTTTTCAGCGTGAACCGTGACGTGATCAATTTGGGCAGTACAGAGCGCTTATAACCAGTACAGAGCTCTTCTAACCAGTACAGAGCTCTTATAACCAGTATAGAGCACTTATAACCAGTAAGAATGAATAGACGTTTAGTGTTTCTGTGTTGTACTTTTAGTACATTCAGCCACGTTATGCTATTTTTTTTACATGAAGCTTTTTTGACTCAGATTCTTAAAACTTTCGAGCTGCATAATCACCACACTTGAAGTAAACCCGGCTAAACACAGACATACACCGAACATTAAAACCACCTCCTTGTTTCTACACTCACTGTCCATTTTATCAGCTCCACTTACCATATAGAAACACTTAGTAGTTCTACAATTACTGACTGTAGTCCATCTGTTTCTCTACATACTTTTTTAACCTGTTTTTACCCTGTTCTTCAATGGTCAGGACCATGCTGTTTTTGAATGGCAGGTTGAAATACTGAACTTCTGCTTAAACGACAGCTTGGACACAGATACAGTCGCCTGTGTGGGAAAAGCATTCACACCCCCACACACCCCCACCCCCACACACTGCAGCTCTTCTGCAGCTATTCAAACTCTATAATTCCTCCCTTTATATATATATGCAATAATAATAATGTAAGCATTTTAATTATTTAATTGTGTGTAAATAACTTTTTAACTTCTATTTGCAAATTCTTTTTCTTCTTTTTTCTTTGTTTTAAGCTAGTAGAGTGTTTATTTTTACATAAATGGGTGCTACTGTAAAAAACTGGAATTTCCCTCTGGGATCAATAAAGTATTCTAAATCTGATTCTGATTCTATACAGCAGGGGTGCACAACTTCTTTTTTGAGATCATTGACAAGCTCCTCCCGTGTAATTCTGGACTGACCTCACCTTTCTCAGAATCATTCTTACCCCACCAGGTGAGATCTTGCATGGAGCTCCAGAGCGAGGGTGATTGACTGTGATATTTCTTCCATGTTCGAATGATCGCACCAACAGTGGTCTCTTTCTCACCAAGCTTCTTGCTGATGGTCTTGTAGCCCATTCCAGCCCTGTGCAGGTCTACAATCTTGTCCCTGACGTCCTTTGATAGCTCTTTGGTCTTGCCCATGGTGGTCGAGAGATTTGAACGGAAGAAACTGATTCTGTGACAGGAGTCTTTTATACAGGGACAGGACTAATTTGTGTGCCTTTTGTGCACATAACTGGTCTGTGGGGGTCCAAATTCTTGCTGGTTGGTAGGGGATCAAATACTTATTTCCCTTAATTAAATACAAATTAATTTATAACTTTTATTTAATGTTTTTTTTTCTTGATTTTTTGTTGATATTCTGTCTCTCTCTGTTAAAATAAACCTTCCATAAAAATTATAGACTGTTCAAGTCTTTGTAAGGGGGTAAACTTACAAAATCAGCAGGGGATCAAATACTTATTTCCCCCACTGTAAGTGTATGTGTGTGGAAGTAAGTTAATTACATGACATGAAAAACATGTCAAAAAGACATTATTTACATCTAAAAAACTAGATGATTAACAATATTCCAATAAAAAAGAATACAGCACAGATTTACATATTTATAATATTACAAAAATACAAATAACCTCATGCAGACAGGACAAATATTACATTACATCAATATTACATCAGACAGATGATGTTATAACCTTTTATTCTGCCTGTTCTGCGCAAAGCTCTCTTCTGCAGACATCATGTCAGTCTGGACATCTGGGCATGCACACATGCGCACTTGATTTGAGACCGTTATCTCAACCAAGCATCTCGAGCTTCGAGTCAGGTGAACCGCGCGAAATACAGTCTCAGTTTCAGTGATTTAATTCTCAGAAACGAGTCTGTTAAAGTCCGCGCTGTGTATCTGCTTAAAGATAAAGTTCCTGCTACAAGTGTTATTGAGTCAGAACTTATTAAAGGACACAAGAATCTGACGACGGTAATCTCGTCAACGGCTAAACTGTTATCTGGAAAGTGAGAAATGGATAAAAAAAGACGTTGGTGAAGCGGCGCCATGCTAACATGCTAAGCTCCTGAAGTTCGATGGTAAGTCATAAACTTAAACAGTTTATAATAATAAACAATAATATCTTAACTATGCCTGAAATGTTATTAAAAATAAGTGCCCATTTTAGAAAGCCGAAAGTAACACAGGTCTCAGGATTCTGTGTCTTCAAATGAGTTACTTGGGACGTTAGCTAAACCATTAGCATTAACAGTCTGTTAGCTGACGGTAGTTGATTTTTCTCTTTTTAAATGCCTAGTAATACTTGCAACGCGTTAAGGCTGGTACAATTACTTAGTTTATAGTGTTGTTACAGTGCTGAACTGCACTATAATAATCCTATCATGATTCTAAGTGTACAGATAATAGTACTAAGAAATGAACATAGATGAGTTTGTAAATGCTTTTAATATTTCCTACAAGACAATTCACCTTTTATGTCTTATTTCTACACATATCTCTACATTAATTAAATGTGAACGTTAACCTGCAAGTTGCTCTTAAAATAGTGGAGGTCCAGCATTTTCTTTGGAATGATGGGTGATTATGTGTGCTTTAAATTATTGCTGTATTGCTGTAAATTATCAACTGAGGCAGTTGATCAAAGTTTATATGATTTATTCAGAAAACGTTGATAAACACACATTTCATGTTTTTCCTTCCTCTTATAAGACTTGGGCACAGCCCAAGCCCAGTGACCACACCATGTAAGCCAACCAACAACCCAGGGAAAACCCTGCATTCGTGCCACTGTGTTTAAGCTATTGTAGCATTCTGTTAACTACATATTTTAAATATGAAATTAAAAACAGTATTTTTATTCCAGGAAAATGGCCACATGTCAAGGAGGGCTGCTGAGGTAGAGAGAGTCTAGTGTCCAACAGTGAAGACCCGGGTATTGTAGATAACAGTATATGCCTACATTTACATCAGCACATCAGGATGGGTTTTCTATATTCTAGTTCATGATAGTAGCAGCTAGTTTGATATTCAGTACATTGCTTTACAACCACATCCACAGAATGTTACTGTTTTTGTAGCCCCAGATAACTACATATACTAAATCATTTCATTCTAGGACTATGCTATAAAACAGAAAATTAAAGTAAGTGCTAGTTGATTTTTGAAGAATAGATTGTGTTTAAAATATATTTGTGTTAAAATATGTGAAACAACTCACTTCTTTACAGTTTTGGTGCTGACAATGTCTATTCATCCATCCATTCATCCACCTTTGTGTCCGCCTGCCCATCTATATATGCTTAAAGCCCTGACTGTTTTTTACTTCAGTTAGGTGTGTTACTACGGGGTGAATGCTAAACTGTGTACTGATCGCATAGCTGCTGATATTAATTGTTTGATTCTTTTTCAGTCTACTAGTGAATCAGATGGGCCATGCCGATCCATCTTAAGGCAGTCTGAGCTACTAAAATAATGACATTAAAAAGAGAGAAGATCTGTCTGCGTCAGTGCATTAGTGCAGATGAAGGTAAGTCATGTTTTTCAGAAGCCATCTAAGCGTGCTGATATTCGTGACAACAGCACGGGCTTTTCACACAATAACTGTATTACTCCGCTGACGCGTTGCCAGTAACGACAAGCTGCATGCACACTGTTGTGCCTTTAAGACGTTAAAGGGTTAATACAGAATACGGAGTTATGCTTGATGCCGTATACGCATGCGTGGGTTCAGTTTAAGGCTGCAATAAAACAAAGCTCTACGGAACAGTTTATCTCCTGTATTTCTTTACAATAATACTTCACAAACAAACATGCACGCAGGCGACACAGCTCCCGATCACGTTTTAAATCCGTCATCTGATATCCAGTCTAGCGCACTGTTTAGGGAACATAACCAATGCACTATGCACTATGTAGTGAACATGAATGCGTTATCTGATTAAATACACTCTATCGCACTGTATAGGGAACATAACCAATTGTCTAATTCACTATCTAGTGCACTATGTAGCGAACATAAATGTGTTTGTAACGCGAACAGTTAGCATAATAGCCCAGTTAGCAGCTTCTAAGAGTTCTGTTATCACCCATATATCCTCTGGTGTGTGCAAGAGGTTTTTTTATTTCTTTTTTTCCCTTCGGAGGTTCTTGCCTTTTTCTTGTTGTTGTTCTTACCTCCCTGAAATGAGTTTTTGCAACTTGGGATGTTCTGCTTTGTAGTGTTAAACTTTATATTGGTTGTGGAACTACTTTTTGGTGGAAGGTATTGTCAATATTAAAGCATATTTATTATTAAATTTAGGGCTTCTTTGATTTATTTTCTTTCTTTATTTTGTGAAAACTGTTGTATAAAAGCAGTAGAACACTCGAGGTCGTGTGTTATCATGAATAACATCACGGCTGTGATGATCTACTCGCCTTCGGCTCGTGCCTGCGACCGAATCACAGCCGTGATGTTATTCGTGATAACACACTCCCTCTCGTGTTCTGTTGCTTAATTATACCACAATACATTATTCAGTTATATAATTGTATATATTACTGTAAAATAAAATTATATAATTGTATAATTACCATTGTAAAATAAATTTTTAAGTGTAATATAATTCTGTTATTATATAACAAATACAATCTATTACTATTATTTTCTATATTACTATTATTTTAGTGCATTTAACATTACATTATAGAATGCCAAGTTGGTACATGTGTTATTAGTTTACCATTTAGAAGGAATCCTTACCAGTTGTTTTTGTGCCTGTGTTTGAAATTATACCGTTGCTTAATAAATGGAGTTGTGAGATCTACAGTATACACTGTATTGTATTGTATAATTAATGTCAAAGTACAATAATTATAGTCAAAGTAAACTGTGAAGTTCAGAGTAAAACTGTTTACTAAGTTTACAGTGGAACTGTTAAACATCACAGTAAAATAATCAGGTTTACAGATTTACTATGAAATAGTTTGTAGTAGAACTGTAAAATAATTTATGGTCAAACTGTGAAAGTTCATAGTGGAACTGTCAACTAGATTACTATGAAATTTCACAGTAGAACCATGAAGTGGCCAAATTACCATCAATTCATAGTAGAACTGTAAAATAATTCAGTTTTACTATGAACTTTTTTTTTTTATAGTAAAACTGTGAAATAATTCATGGTTTTACTGTGAAAGTTGTGAAAAATATTTCAGTTGTGAAAAATATTTAACAGTTTTACTATGAAATTTCACAGTACATTTTTTCCTGGGTCGTTGTGAAGTTGTGTCGATCGTGTTTGCGCTCCTTATTTCTGAATCTAACCATGACCGTGTATAATCCTTGTTGTCTTCCGTTTGCTGCCGGTCTGTTTATCCTCAGGTTTTGGATTTTGTACACTGTTTTCGTCCTTTTAATATTAAACTTTCCTTGATTTATATTCCGCGAGCATCTCCTCAGTTTCTGCCTCGTGACATGTTGGTATTTTAATTAAAATATAAAGTATCAATCACGATTGTCACATTTCTAACATCGTGTGAAAACGTTCATTCAAATTAATCGTGAAAATCGCCCAGCCCTAAATACAGTTACATAAAATCAGGTAGTTAGAAGAAATGTGTTGGTCAGTGGGAGATACTGCAGCATCTTTCTGACACCAACTGATTAATGTGGTCGCAAGCACAGCAGACATGAGAAAACGCCATGGCCCGTTTAATAAAAAAAATACTTGTATGTCCATTCAGGGTTAAATTTCATATGCTCCAGATCCACTTTTCTTTTTTTACTCGTACTTGGTTTGGACAAACATGGTACCGCTGAGGTAACTTGTATTTACATCACTTAATTTTCAGTCGCAAGTTGATGGAATTATCCGGTGAATTTAAAGTGACAGCATCATTTATTTAAAAATGCATCAGCACTTCATTTGGTGGGCCGGATCAAGAGTTTTGCCGGGCCGTGTCTGGCCCGCGGGCCGTATGTTGTGCACCCCTGCTATACAGCATTTGGATAAGATCACAGCCCACTGGGATACAGCATTGGGATACGCACCCCTGCCCACCTGCCACACCCAGTTTTTCACCTCATTCACTTCCATTCAATTTTTTAAAGTTATCAACAGCTTTCCAACTTTATATCATACAGCCCATTAATGACACCCCGACTTGGATACAGCATGGGGATATACACTTCCGCCCAACTGCCATGCCCATTTTTTGTCCCCATTCACTTCAATTCATTTTCTGAAAGTTCGAGACTTGTTATAGATGGATAATACTGTAGATTTGTTGTTGTGGAGCTGAAACGTGGTGTAGTGTAGTTTGTACCCTGGTGTGGTGTTACAGAGCATGACAGACACACACTGGTTTTATTTGGTGTGTTTTCCTGCCAGCTGGACTACTGTGCTTTCACTGTGGAAACTTTTACCCAGAAACCTTCATCAACAAACCTCTTTATTCTCTCTGCCGTTCATTTTTGACTCCTGTCTCCTTCTCCACTGGAAAGTCTCTAATGTTTGCTGTTTTACAGCTCTCTGTGCCAATCCATTTTCTTTTTATTTAATTAGTTAAGAACCCTAAACGTTTGGAATATTTTTAAGGACCCAAACTAATATAAATAAATAGATAAATGGATCACTTATCCTGAATGGTTGATGGAACAAGTCCACCCTTCTTTCAGGCTCGTTCTTTAGGGCGATCGGACGACGCACCACCAAAGGGCGAAAGGGAAGAAATTTTTCTATCACATTCAACCAGTGTTAAACTAGCTGTCACTGTTCTGGAGTCTGTCTTGCCTCTGAATATCATCAATCAGTGTGGAGTTGTGTTCCGTACAGTACCGCCCCATTTGGTGATTTCAGTCGGATTGCTCTGATAGACTCTCATATTAAGGCACTTTTTTTATAACTGTAGGCACTGCAATACAATCTGTATGGGTTCCATGCTTGCGTCACACGTAACCTGGTGTAGCGATAATTGGAGCAGCTAGCGATCTCGTCAACATGACTACAATTACCTCAGTTCAGAGCAACTCCATCGTGTCATTAAGGGAAATGCCATTCAGTCATTGTAGTAATCAGGATAAATTAGCAACTAAAGAATTAGGGCCACCCAGACCAAATTTAAACATCAAGCAAGTATCTACAAAGGGGGGAAAATCATATAAATTACAAGTAAGTAATGTCATTTTTAAATAGTGAATTGTGATTGCACTTATTGTATCTCCCCAATTGTTTAATTGTACTTGTTTATTCATTGCACATCAGCCCCGATGCCCCAATCTTTATTCTGGATCTGCTGCACCTAAAATAAAATGCTATCTGATGAATATGATAAATTGTTCGTGTTAAGGCTTTATTTAATTTTATGATTGATGGTAAAGCTGCTCTCTCTCCACGTTCAAAGTTATTTGTGAGGGCAAACCGACAGATGACTTAAGATGTTAATTATTTAAGCTTTAATTTACCCATTGAACGGGTCACCTTGGCCATCATCGCAACAATTGCCCCACCTGAGAGATTTTGCAGGAGCCGCCACTGCACAAACCTTTAAGTTTGAATTTCACAGCGAATTGCAAATTACACAGGAAACAGCTCATTTCATGATTAAAAAGTAATCACCCCTTTAATCCTAGTATCTGCTTGTTCCACATTTGGCAGTAACGACTGTAATGAAACGTTTGTGATACTCGTGACGAATCTTTAACGTCTCTGTGGAGGAATTTTGTTCCTCTTCTTTACAGAATTGTTTTAATTCGGCTACATCGCAGGGTTTTCCAGAATAAACTGCTTATTTAAAAATTTTCCACATCCTCTCAGTGAGATTCAGATCAGGACTTTGACTCGCTGCTCCAAAACCATTTCATTTTTGAGTCAGTCAGTGATGGACCTGTTTGTGCTTCAGATCACCGTCCTGCTGTAACCCAACTGCACTCGAGGTCATGAACTGATGGGCAGACGTTTTTTTTTCAGGATTTTCTGTCAGAGAGCAGAATTCAGGGTTCCATCAAATATAGCAAGTCGTCCAGTTTCCAGACCATCACACTACCGCCACCATGTTTCACAACTGGTATGGGTAGGGTGTTCTTATGGTGGAATTATTTTAAAAGCAATTTAATGATCTAAAACTACTTTGAAATAAAGTAGTTGTAGTCTAGCGGTTTAGGTACTGGATTAGTAAGCAGAAGGTTGCTGGTTCAATCCCCACCACTGCCAGGTTGCCACTGTTGGGCCCTTGAGCAAGGCCCTTTATGCTCACTTGCTTAGACTGTATTCTGCAAGTCACTTTCTTTTGCTACCTCTGATTCCCACTCAAATTGTGTCTGTGGAGCATCTGACCAGGTTCGGTGGGTAGCACTGTCGCCCCACAGCAGGGTCCTGGGTTTGATTCCAAGGTGGAATGGTCTGGGTCCTTTCTTTGTGGAGTTTGCGTGTTCTCGCCGTGCCTGTTTGGGTTTCCTTCCACAGTCCGAAAACCTGTAGTCCAGGTGGTGATACTAAAAATGTGTGTGTGTGTGTGTACTGATTGTGTGTCCTTTCGCCCAATAAATTGTACCCACAGTGACCCTGACCAGGATGAAGCGGTGGTAAAACAGACATCAGGAGAATTTCAGTAGAGACTTTATTTAATCCCACACATTTCCAGTTCACCAGAAAGAATACCAGTTTAATTAGAACACTATACAGTGATAAACACGTGTGTGTGTGTGTGTGTGCAGTTGATAAAAACGTAACACAACAGCAGGGTGGAGAGGATTCGTTCATTACTGACATTTCACATGACAAATGAATAAAGATACAGAAGAATCTGAGAACTGTCGCGACTTGGTGCATTTCTTTTTACAAAAAGCAAAAGTCAAGGTGAATACAAAACCAAAAACTGTGTGTGTGGTGTGTGTGTGTGTGTGTGTGTGATTCGTCTCCACGTAATACAGAAAATTAATAAAAACCTCTTAATTTTACATTTGTAGCACAAAAAAGGTAGACAGGAAGAAAACCCCCAAATATTCACGTATGCCTAAACAGGATCAAATAATTAAAGAAAACACGAGGATATCGATACGAGTGTGTGAGTGTGTGTGTGAGTGTGTGTGTTGGTGAGGTGAGTGTGTGAGTTCTTTACATTAGCATCTTGGCGAGGAGGAGTGAGACCAGGGAGCCGATGGTGAGTGTGAGTGTATTGGTGAGGGGCATGGCGGCGTTGCACAGATCGGTGGAGCAGCAGGTCTTATACATATCGTAGAGGGTAGCAGTGTTGATCCCCGGCACGTTAACGCTGGTGGTCTTGTTGCAGTCGGCCGTGGCCACGCACCCCTTCTGAGTAAACTTAATCACACTGGCTGAGAATAAACACACACCACAACACAGAGAACTGTTATGCCTGGGCACAAAGAGTGTGTGTGTGTAAGTGTGTGTGTGTTGAGTGTATGGTGCTGGTTTGAGTGTATTATGGTATTAAATGTGTAGGTGTGGGTGTTGAGTGTATGGTGCTGATTTGAATGTATTATGGTAGTGAGTGTGTGTGTGTGTGTGAGAGCGTGTGTGTGATGAGTCTATCATGGTAGTGTGTGTGTATATTAGTGTGTGTGTGTGTGTGTGTATGTATTAGTGTGTGTTTGGTGCTGGTTTAAGTCCATCATGGTAGTGTGTGTGTATATTAGTGTGTGTGTGTGTGTGTGTGTGTGTGTGTATGTATTAGTGTGTGTTTGGTGCTGGTTTAAGTCCATCATGGTAGTGTGTGTGTGTGTGTGTTTGTGTGTATGTATTAGTGTGTGTTTGGTGCTGGTTTAAGTCCATCATGGTAGTGTGTGTGTATATTAGTGTGTGTGTGTGTGTGTGTGTGTGTGTATATATTAGTGTGTGTTTGGTGCTGGTTTAAGTCCATCATGGTAGTGTGTGTGTGTTTGTGTGTATGTATTAGTGTGTGTTTGGTGCTGGTTTAAGTCCATCATGGTAGTGTGTGTGTATATTAGTGTGTGTGTGTGTGTGTGTGTGTGTGTATATATTAGTGTGTGTTTGGTGCTGGTTTAAGTCCATCATGGTAGTGTGTGTGTGTGTGTGTGTTTGTGTGTATGTATTAGTGTGTGTTTGGTGCTGGTTTAAGTCCATCATGGTAGTGTGTGTGTATATTAGTGTGTGTGTGTGTATGTATTAGTGTGTGTATGGTGCTGGTTCGAGTGTATTATGGTAGTGAGTGTGTGTGTAACTTGCTTTGGCAATACGAATGTCCTTATTTGTCATGCCAATAAAGCTTCTTTTGAGTTTGAGTGTGTGCTGAGTCTATCATGGTAGTGTGTGTGTGTGTGTATTAGTGTGTGTATTGTGCTGGTTTGAGTGTATTATTGTAGTGTGTGTGTATGTATTAATGTGTGTATGGTGCTGGTTTGAGTCTATCATGGTAGTGTGTGCGTATTAGTGTGTGTATGGTGCTGGTTTGAGTGCATTATGGTAGTGTGTGTGTGTGTGTATTAGTGTGTGTATGGTGCTGGTTTGAGTGCATTATGGTAGTGTGTGTGTATTAGTGTGTGTGTTAGTGTGTGTGTGTGTGTGTATTAGTGTGTGTATGGTGCTGGTTTGAGTGCATTATGGTAGTGTGTGTGTATTAGTGTGTGTGTGTGTGTATTAGTGTGTGTGTATTAGTGTGTGTATGGTGCTGGTTTGAGTGCATTATGGTAGTGTGTGTGTATTAGTGTGTGTGTGTGTGTGTATTAGTGTGTGTGTATTAGTGTGTGTATGGTGCTGGTTTGAGTCTATCATGGTAGTGTGTGTGTGTATATGTGTGTGTGTGTGTATTAGTGTGTGTATGGTGCTGGTTTGAGTCTATCATGGTAGTGTGTGTGTATATGTGTGTGTGTGTATTAGTGTGTGTATGGTGCTGGTTTGAGTCTATCATGGTAGTGTGTGTGTGTGTATATGTGTGTGTGTGTATTAGTGTGTGTATGGTGCTGGTTTGAGTCTATCATGGCAGTGTGTGTGTGTGTGTGTATTAGTGTGTGTATGCTGCTGGTTTGAGTTTATCATGGTAGTGTGTGTGTGTGTGTATGTGTGTGTGTGTGTATTAGTGTGTGTATGGTGCTGGTTTGAGTCTATCATGGTAGTGTGTGTGTGTATATGTGTGTGTGTGTATTAGTGTGTGTATGGTGCTGGTTTGAGTCTATCATGGTAGTGTGTGTGTGTGTGTGTGTGTATTAGTGTGTGTATGGTGCTGGTTTGAGTCTATCATGGTAGTGTGTGTGTGTATGTGTGTGTGTGTGTATTAGTGTGTGTATGGTGCTGGTTTGAGTCTATCATGGTAGTGTGTGTGTGTGTGTGTATTAGTGCGTGTATGGTGCTGGTTTGAATGTATTATGGTAGTTTGTGTGTTAGTGTGTGTGTGCTGAGACTATCATGGTAGTGTGTGTGCGTGTGTGTGTATGTATTAGTGCGTGTATGGTGCTGGTTTGAATGTATTACGGTAGTGTGTGTGTTAGTGTGTGTGTGTTGAGACTATCATGGTAGGGTGTGTGTGTTAGTGTGTGTGAGCGTGTGTGTGTATGTATTAGTGCGTGTATGGTGCTGGTTTGAATGTATTACGGTAGTGTGTGTGTTAGTGTGTGTGTGCTGAGACTATCATGGTAGGGTGTGTGTGTGTGTATGTATCAGTGCGTGTATGGTGCTGGTTTGAATGTATTATGGTAGTTTGTGTGTTAGTGTGTGTGTGCTGAGACTATCATGGTAGTGTGTGTGCATGTGTGTGTATGTATTAGTGCGTGTATGGTGCTGGTTTGAATGTATTACGGTAGTGTGTGTGTTAGTGTGTGTGTGTTGAGACTATCATGGTAGGGTGTGTGTGTTAGTGTGTGTGTGAGCGTGTGTGTGTATGTATCAGTGCGTGTATGGTGCTGGTTTGAATGTATTACGGTAGTGTGTGTGTTAGTGTGTGTGTGCTGAGACTATCATGGTAGGGTGTGTGTGTTAGTGTGTGTGTGAGCGTGTGTGTGTATGTATCAGTGCGTGTATGGTGCTGGTTTGAATGTATTATGGTAGTGTGTGTGTGTTAGTGTGTGTGTGCTGAGACTATCATGGTAGGGTGTGTGTGTTAGTGTGTGTGTGTGCGTGTGTGTGTATGTATTAGTGCGTGTATGGTGCTGGTTTGAATGTATTACGGTAGTGTGTGTGTTAGTGTGTGTGTGCTGAGACTATCATGGTAGTGTGTGTGTGTGTGTATGTATTAGTGCGTGTATGGTGCTGGTTTGAATGTATTACGGTAGTGTGTGTGTTAGTGTGTGTGTGCTGAGACTATCATGGTAGGGTGTGTGTGTTAGTGTGTGTGTGAGCGTGTGTGTGTATGTATTAGTGCGTGTATGGTGCTGGTTTGAATGTATTACGGTAGTGTGTGTGTTAGTGTGTGTGTGCTGAGACTATCATGGTAGGGTGTGTGTGTTAGTGTGTGTGTGTGCGTGTGTGTGTATGTATTAGTGCGTGTATGGTGCTGGTTTGAATGTATTACGGTAGTGTGTGTGTGCTGAGACTATCATGGTAGTGTGTGTGCGTGTGTGTGTATGTATTAGTGCGTGTATGGTGCTGGTTTGAATGTATTACGGTAGTGTGTGTGTTAGTGTGTGTGTGTTGAGACTATCATGGTAGGGTGTGTGTGTTAGTGTGTGTGTGTGCGTGTGTGTGTATGTATTAGTGCGTGTATGGTGCTGGTTTGAATGTATTACGGTAGTGTGTGTGTCAGTGTGTGTGTGCTGAGACTATCATGGTAGGGTGTGTGTGTTAGTGTGTGTGTGAGCGTGTGTGTGTATGTATTAGTGCATGTATGGTGCTGGTTTGAATGTATTACGGTAGTGTGTGTGTTAGTGTGTGTGTGTTGAGACTATCATGGTAGGGTGTGTGTGTTAGTGTGTGTGTGTGCGTGTGTGTGTATGTATTAGTGCGTGTATGGTGCTGGTTTGAATGTATTACGGTAGTGTGTGTGTCAGTGTGTGTGTGCTGAGACTATCATGGTAGGGTGTGTGTGTTAGTGTGTGTGTGAGCGTGTGTGTGTATGTATCAGTGCGTGTATGGTGCTGGTTTGAATGTATTATGGTAGTGTGTGTGTTAGTGTGTGTGTGCTGAGACTATCATGGTAGGGTGTGTGTGTGTGTGTATGTATTAGTGCGTGTATGGTGCTGGTTTGAATGTATTACGGTAGTGTGTGTGTTAGTGTGTGTGTGCTGAGACTATCATGGTAGTGTGTGTGCGTGTGTGTGTATGTATTAGTGCGTGTATGGTGCTGGTTTGAATGTATTACGGTAGTTTGTGTGTTAGTGTGTGTGTGCTGAGACTATCATGGTAGGGTGTGTGTGTGTGTATGTATTAGTGCGTGTATGGTGCTGGTTTGAATGTATTACGGTAGTTTGTGTGTTAGTGTGTGTGTGCTGAGACTATCATGGTAGGGTGTGTGTGTTAGTGTGTGTGTGTGTGCGTGTGTGTGTATGTATCAGTGTGTGTATGGTGCTGGTTTGAATGTATTACGGTAGTGTGTGTGTAAGTGTGTGTGTGCTGAGACTATCATGGTAGGGTGTGTGTGTGTTGAGACTGTCATGGTAGGGTGTGAGTGTGTGTGTATGTATTAGTGTGTGTATGGTGCTGGTTTGAGTGTATTATTGTAGTGTGTGTGTTTGTGTGTGTGCGAGTGTGTTGAGTATATCATGGTAGTGTGTGTGTATATTAGTGTGTGTGTATATTAGTGTGTTTGTGTATGTATTAGTGGTGCTGGTTTGAGTGTATTATTGTAGTGTGTGTGTGTTTGTGTGTGTGTGTGTGCGAGTGTGTTGAGTATATCATGGTAGTGTGTGTGTATATTAGTGTGTGTGTATATTAGTGTGTGTGTGTATGTATTAGTGTGTGTATGGTGCTGGTTTGAGTGTATTATTGTAGTGTGTGTGTGTTTGTGTGTGTGTGTGTGCGAGTGTGTTGAGTATATCATGGTAGTGTGTGTGTATATTAGTGTGTGTGTATATTAGTGTGTGTGTGTATGTATTAGTGTGTGTATGGTGCTGGTTTGAGTGTATTATTGTAGTGTGTGTGTGTTTGTGTGTGTGTGTGTGCGAGTGTGTTGAGTATATCATGGTAGTGTGTGTGTATATTAGTGTGTGTGTATATTAGTGTGTGTGTATGTATTAGTGTGTGTATGGTGCTGGTTTGAGTCTATCATGGTAGTGTGTGTGTGTGTGTGTGAGTGTGTGTGTGAGTGTGTTTTGGATGCATTATGTTAGTGTGTGTGTATGTGTATGTGTGTGTGTGTGTATGGTGGTTCTACCTGCACTTCCTTTTCCACTGAAGCACGACTCTGAAGCCTGGCATGTGGTTGTGGTGGTGATGCACAGAGACCCCAGACCCAGATCACATCTGTAGCACTGCAGGGCGTGGCCTAAGACACACACACAGGGAATATGAATGATGTTCCACTTATCTACAGCATCACCTTCACACATTCCAGATTCTTATTTCATAAAAATTTGATACATGACATCTCACTGTGTGTGTGTGTGTTTACCCTGTGATGGACTGGCCCAGTAAATCAGACCCACCACGACCCTGACCAGGTAAAACAGACAATGAATGAATGAATGTTAAAAACTAATCATGAATACTATAAGCGCATGACCATGTGGAGCCTCCGCCTGTCAGGAACACGCCATGTCTAATTTTTATTAAAAGATCTGGGGTGGAGCACAGCGCTCGAGGGCAGCAAACAGTAAACAGTTATTAAAGAACTGGTTTAACTGGAGTCACGAGCGGCATGGTGGCTAAGTGGGTAGCACTGTCGCCTCACAGCAAGAAGGTTTGATCCCCAGGTGGGGCGGTCTGAATCCTTTCTGTGTGGAGTGCATGTTCTCCCTGTGTCTGCATGGGTTTACTCCAGGAGCTCCGGTTTCCTCCCACTGTCCAAAAACATGCAAGTGAGGTAAATTGGAGACACTAAAATTGTCCATAACTGTGTTCAATATAAACTTGTGAACTGATGAACGTGAAGATAAACTACCATTTCCTGTCATGAATGTAACCAAAAGTGAAAAACATGACATTAAAATCCTAATAAACAATAATAAACAAACAACTGGAGTCCAGGCCAATTACTGTAGGTCAGTGCTGAGTCTGAGACAGACCCTGTTCTTACCAGCAGATAGCTTTTACATTTAGGACTTATGATTATGACTGATAACAATTTGAGCAATTAACGATTAAGGGCCTTGCTCAAGGGCCCAACTGTGGCAACTTGGTAATGTGAAGCTTAAACCAGCAATTTTATGATTACTAGTCCAGTACTAGTTCAGTGCCTTATGATTTCCAGTCCAGTACTAACCTGGTACCCTTATGATTACTGGTTCAGTACCTTCAGTACCTAATCCAGTACATTATGATCTGGACTGAATACTAATTCAGCACCTTATTATATAATGACTATAAGAATACATGAATTCAATAATTTAGTAGCGGTTAGCATGACGAAAGGACTTGATCCAACACTTGATTTAATAGAGTTATTGCGTATCACTATTAACAAGGCTGAGAAACGGAGGCTAGACAACAGCTAGCATGACTTGACGTTGGTCAAACTAAGCTGGCGTGTCTGTAAGTGTCTGTGGTTGGACTGTTGCTTAGGATCCAACGTGGCAACAAACAGAGTTCTGGAGGAACATCACTGACAGTTGTTTTTGTTAGCCAGATACTATTAGCAGGCTTAGCTAACACAGGGGCTGATTACGCCTGCTAAACTGTCCAAACCAAACAGTAACTCCTATTTAAATAGCTAAAATTGTGTTAATTAGTACCAATATAGCTAAATAAACATAACTTAGTCCTCCCTAATATCCGGATATGCTCGATATCCCCCCCCAATATACTGTTCTAACATGATAAACAAACATATTTCACTCGTTAGCGTTGCATAATGGTATGAAATGCCCGTATTCTTATTACTTATTGATGGAAGGAACCTCAACCCCCCTCACCCACAGGTAAATTTGGCCTCAAGTTCAATTAATGGCTACGGCTTTAGTGTTTTTTTCCACAGAGATCGTGGGTACCAGTTTTCTGCTAGTATATATTTAGCACTGCTGCCATCTTTAGGCTATACTAAGCAAAATCCTCTTCCAGCCAAAGTGTGCGTGCACATTATTTCTGTGCTAAAAATGCTCGAACACTTGGACTTAGTCATGAATTGAACATGGGGGGCATTCTAAAACATTCCTGCCATATTAGCAGCTGATGGGAACACTGATGGATTCTGATATTATGCAAATCTATTGAGTTGCATATGTGGATTTAAATTTGATCATATCTAAATATTATATATATTCAGTATTTATATATATATATATATATATATATATATATATATATATATATATATATATATATGAATAGCTCACAACTGCTCCCGTTAGGATAATTCGTCTCCATATTTAATCTTGATCACAGTTTTTACACTGGATTCCTTTCTGACACAGCCCTTCTATTTATCCAGGCTTGGGACAAGCACTTAGGGTGAACTGATGGCTGGGTTCACGTCAAGGTCATAATCACAAAATACATGGGGTGGGGGCACCTCACTCAATTTAGATAAGGTAAAGACGCCCCCCCCCCCCCCCCCCCCCCATCCTATATACTGATGTTCTGTGCTTTGCAGAATGTTCTGCCAAAGGATCTGCCAGTGTTCCCATCAGTTGTTTATAGAGCAGTAATGTTTTAGAACATTCTCCTCCCCCGGGGAGATTCAGTCCCCCCAGAATGCTCAGTTCATATCTACAGCCTTGGTTTTCTGTATTTGCTAGCCCAATCCAAGATTCAAACCCCCAGAACCCATCAATAAGCCACATAAGTACCATGCTCAGCCCAAATCCCTATTTCTAACACACTACATGACCAAAAGTATCCGGACACCTTACAATGAACTAAACTCCAAGACCTTTCTTGCAATCAGCTTTCAAATCATCTTGGTGGTTTTTAGCAGGGTTAAAGGTCTTTGGGCTTTGTATAGTTTCTTTACATTAAACTTGTTAGTCCAAACCACATCTTTATTGAGCATGACATGTGTAAAAGGAAGGAAATGGCCTTTCCCAAACTGTTGACACATACTTGGAGGATATAATTTATTTTACATTCATGATTTTATACATCCGATAGAAATAGGGGTGTCCCAATACTTTTGTCCAAAATTTTGCACACAACTGCATGTAATGCATACGCAATAAAATAATAATAGATCTAAAGTAATGGGCTAATACTTTTAAGAATTTTGAATTTTGTGGTGGTCGAGTGGAGCCAGGGTTTGAATCCCCAGTTGTGCTATCGGCCAGTCGGAGGTCTATTTGCATTCAGTGTTGACAATAAACAGTAACATTTCTCAAGCGCAATTACACAAGGGGGCGCCAAAGGTGCTTCTAAAAGTACTGTTGATTTAATTACCAAGGCTGGCCTGTAGATGGCGCACTATAGTACTCTTTAAAAAATAATATTTATTTTTGCAACGATATTGGGGGTACAATTATGTTTTTTTTTTTTTTTACAAAAGAGGGTCTTCGGGCGACCCCCCCCCCCCACCCTTTTGTGAGAATTTGGTTCTTATACAGGGTGCATCCTACATAACTTCATTCTCCTGAATGTTACACAACACAGGGAGTGAAATAACAGAGCAAAGTGTCATTTTATTGTCCTGTTTGCAAAAAAATACATGTTGTTTGTTTAGACTTGACAGTTCATGAAGCTAAACCAGGACAAGGC
Organism: Trichomycterus rosablanca; assembly: GCF_030014385.1. Classification (NCBI taxonomy): domain Eukaryota; kingdom Metazoa; phylum Chordata; class Actinopteri; order Siluriformes; family Trichomycteridae; genus Trichomycterus; species Trichomycterus rosablanca. The sequence goes on from NC_085988.1 coordinate 11,330,827, forward strand.
AACTAAGGTCAGGGTGAAACATCTATATGCAAATGTATGGTCAGAGTCCTAATCGACTCAACACTAAACAATCTACAGTTCATTGCTGAATCGTACGTCCAATCAGGAAGCATTTTGCATAGGTACTTTATTGCGTTTACCTATTTAAATGTTCTTTTATCTTATCAAGTTTATATAAAATGGGGGGTGCAAATTCACACTCCAGCTTAAATCGATCAGATGTAAATTTGTGCACTGCAATATTATATAATACATGTCAGTAAGGCTTCTGTGTATTTACAGTCTATAAACTGTGCATCATTTTCTAAAAGGTTGACCTTGTTCTAGCTCTCTCTTACTTTATCTCTCGTCTTTCCTTCTGTTTGCCACTTAAATTTGCATTGTGTAGAACAGACAGCCAGGGCGAGTTAAGTCATGCAAAGTCTGGCGTTTGGGAAGATACGATAAGCCCAGGTGAGTTTGGGTGTGCCAGCCGTCCTTTCTAAAACAGGCTTATTTCGATAAATCGATCTGGTCCGATTGCGTACAAGTGCTCTCGGATTCGGTGTGAAAATAAATACGGCTTTTTGTACGTGGTGTGAATTGGTCGCGCCCGTGAACCCTTTGCAAAAGAAAACAAAGAATCAGTATCATATTTTCGTTCATGTGGCTCATATTCTGTTCAGGTTAGTATCATCAGTCTCAGCTTTGTTATGAGCTGTAGTCTCACCACCAGTCTCAAGTGGGTGTAATGTTTCCCAGATTGTGCTGAAGTTCCTCTCAGATTTGGCCCAATCAGTAATAGTTTAACTAACTGTCGGTGTTAACAGTTCCAACTTTGTCTAACAGCACTCAAGATGTTCTGTAATGTGTTCTGTTGGGATAAGTCAGTGTGTCTTATATCAGTCAGTTTAAGCACTTTATCCCATCCCATTTGTTTCAATCAAAACTTGCCTAATGTCTTATATTTTTCTATATCTATATAAGTCTATTACATCTGAACTAGTACGAGTATTTAATTTAAGCCATTTTATCCTTTGCACATTATGTCTGATCTCATATTTGGTCACACTGGGGTCAATCTGCGCCATATTTCGTTATTTCAGTGTAAAGCATCTCATAGTTGGTCTGTTAATGCACCCTCGTTTGATCTAATTGCTTTTGTTTATCTGTCTGTTTGGTGTTTATATTTCAATCCTTTTGGTCGATCGGTCTCTGGTCTGTCTGGTTGATCCCATGTTTGGTGTAATTAGAGCTATTTCAGTCTGTCTGGTCTAATTGGTCTCAAAAAGCAAATGAGGCTCGTATTTGCTCCAATCAATCTCATGTTTGGCTCGTTTAGCTTGCATTTATCTCAAATCTAGTTGAATCTATCTAAGATTTTATGTATGTGCTCTTATTCTGTCCTATATTTGGTCTTTAGTTATCAGATTCTGTCAGATTTGGTCTTTTATTCTCAGATTCTGTCATATTTGGTCTTTTATTCTCATATTCTCTCATGCATTTGGTCTTTTATTCTCAGATTCTGTCATATTTGGTCTTCAAATCTCATATTTAGTCTTTTCAGTGTAAAGCATCTCATATTTGGTATGTCAATGTACCCTCATTTGATCTAATTGGTCTCTTATTCTGTTTATCTGTCTGTTTGGTGTTTATATTTCAATCCTTTTGGTTGATTGGTCTCTGGTCTGTCTGGTTGATCCCATGTTTGGTGTAATTACAGTTATTTCAGGCTGTCTGGTCTAATTGGTCTCAAAAAGCAAATGAGTCTCGTATTTACTCTTACTGTGTCCAATATTTGGTCTTTTATGCTTACATTCTGTCATATTTAGTCTTTTATTCTCAGATTCTGTCATATTTGGTGTAATAATCTTGGATTCGGTCAAACTCTTCTTCAGCTGTATATCATCTTCTATTCCAGTTATCCAGGCTGGTCTAACAGGTTCTTGATGCAGTTAGGTGGCTCATTAAACCCATGAGAGTTTTTTTTTTATAGGGTTGAAAAGTGTTAATCAGAACTGTCAATGATTAATCAGAGCCGTTAAATAAAAACAGGTCTAACAGGACCCAGCGTACCCTGCGTTTACACGGTTTAGAGGACGAGGTTGTTTTTCACAATGTGAGGAGCCTTTTAGAACTATCCAAACCACAAACTCAGCTACACCCATACACAATTAAGCAACGGGGCATATACATGGACTGATTAATAACATGGCATGCAGGTTAGGGTGTTGGCTAATGCTTTAGAATTTCTCAGGAAAACTGATTTTCTCTGTAATAATGGATCTAATAATAAACTCAGTACAGACAGACTACATTCTAGGTACAAAGTATGCAAAATATGATTGCTGTATGATTCATACTCTTAAATTTATATTTACAGAGGGAGCCAAAATGCAGACACGCACACACTTTAATTTAATAGCCTGTCTATGGGCTTTTAAGAAGTTAAATAGAATTACAGTAGCAATGTGCAGTTATGAAGTTTAAAGGTGACATATAAATTTGATGACTGTATAAATGTATTATTATTACAACTAACTTTTATACATGTATTTCTTTAGTTGAAGTGTGTATTGACCCACCCTCTCTATTTATATATACACTGCTGTAACTGCTGTATATTACTCTTCTAGTCTGAAATATAACTAAACCAACCCATTCAAACCAAATTATTCTCAAAAACTGGTCCTAAAAGGTTCACACAAGTATTCCAGTTAAACTATATGCATTATCAGTCAACATAGTGCTAAATAAATGATAAATAATTAAAATAAACAAATAAAACAGTTTATTATAGGTAAATCAATGACTACATCAATCAATCTGTGATTTCTTCTCTCATTAGCTTTCCTTAGTTTTCGTTAAAATCATTTCTAATTATATAAATAATTAATAAATAAGAGTACAATAAATAAAACTAAGTAAAGAACGAAACTAAAATAGACAGAAACGCAGTAAATAGATTTTATTTAAATAAGTTTAAATAAAATGTACTTTTCAGTAAAATTATTTATTCTTTAACCCATAACGAATTATATTTATATGTGTATGTAATTTTAATTATACAACATGCTTTATCCTTACAGAAACTTTCCACCCAAGTCTGTTTAGTTCCATGCCAACACAAATCGGCACTCAAAATGCGCAAAAGAGCGGCACTTTTTGGGCACAAACTTACCGGCTGCGAGGCACAGTGCCAGGATGAGAACGCCTGTGATGGTTCTGTTCATGTCTGTATCTGTAGAGATGTGGTTTTCCTGTAGATCTGAAGTTCTCCTCAGGTGTGAACACCAGTAAAGTCCAGCAGAATTAGTGCACTTGCGCAGATCCGCTAGTTTTTATAGTGGAACCGCCCTGCACCGCTTTCTCTGCCCTGTTATATCCACAACTACACAATCCACAACCTGCGCCCAAACCGGCTCTTGCGCATGCGCAGTTCATCCTCTTCATAACAACAGCCTCCTGTGTTGTCTGTTAGATATGTCAGAACAACAGCACAATTCCACTTACTGTTTAACTTCCTGATCATTCAGACTGAAACAATGAAAGCTGGAATTAAACACACAAAATATTTCACATTTCATCATGGTATACACTGATCAGCCATAACATTAAAACCACCTCCTTGTTTCTACCATATAGAAGCACTTTGTGGTTCTACAATTACTGACTGTAGTCCATCTGTTTCTCTGCATGCTTTGTTAGCCACCTTTCACGCTGTTCTTCAATGGTCAGGACCCCCACAGGACCCCCACAGAGCAGGTATTATTTGGGTGGTGGATCATTCTCAGCACTGCAGTGACACTGACATGGTGGTGGTGTGTTAGTGTGTGTTGTGCTGGTATGAGTGGATCAGACACAGCAGTGCTGCTGGAGTTTTTTGTAAATATTGTGTCCACTCACTGTCCACTCCTACCTAGTTGGTCCACCTTGTAGATGTAAAGTCAGAGATGATCGCTCATCTATTGCTGCTGTTTGAGTCGGTCATCTTCTAGACTTTCATCAGTGGTCACAGGACGCTGCCCATGGGGTACTGTTGGCTGGATATTTTTGGTTGGTGGACTATTCTCAGTCCAGCAGTGACAGTGAGGTGTTTAAAAACTCCAGCAGTGCTGCTGTGTCTGATCCACTCATACCAGCACAACACACACCAACACACCACCACCATGTCAGTGTCACTGCAGTGCTGAGAATGATCCACCACCTAAATAATACCTGCTCTGTGGTGGTCCTGTGGGTTTCTATCTGTCTGTCTGTCTACATTCCACTTATTAGCTTTGTGTAATGGATCAGTTGTTTATAAGGCAGGAATGATTAAGAACGGCAGTAATCACACTCCCCCCATCTTGATAAATTTCACCCCTAATGTTCAGTTCATGGAATCAGTTAATAAAAATTAAATTCAGTAGTATTGTTGTACTGTGGGTTTGTTTTATATGTGTTCTTTGTTTGGTTGTGTTATGTTTGGTTATAATTCTTCCTTGTTCACCTTAATCTTCTTGTTTTAATAGACGTCATCGAGGTGCCGGCACCACCTCTGTCTAATCTATGATCGCTCTACCAGGAATCAAAAGAGTTCGAACCAAATTTGTCGCTCCTTAGGCGTGGACTTGACATTTCAAGGTTCAGGAATTAAGATTTAGTATGATTTTGTAGCCACACACAATGTGATTTGGATTCATTACAAACAAACTACTAACTGTACTAATTCCACTAACTGTAATAATAATAATAACTAGAGATGTGCATTTCCGGAGAAAATGCGAGTGTGATTGCCGTGTGCCAGTCGGGCAGGCGTGCGTATCCCAATGTTTTATCCAACTCGGGGTGTCATCAGTGGGCTTTACGATTTAGAGTTGGAACGGAGTCAATATCTTGAACTCTCAAAAAATAAATGGAAGTGAATAAGGCCGAAAAACGGGCGTGGCAGGTGGGTGTGGGTTCGAATCCCCATGCTGTACCCAAGTCGGGGTGTCATCAGTGGGCTTTATGATTTAGAGTTGGAACGGCGTCGATATCTCGAACTTTCAAAAAATGAATGGAAGTGAATGGAGCCGAAAAACGGGCGTGGCAGGTGGGTGTGGGTTCGAATCCCTATGCTGTATCTGAGTCGGGGTTACATCAGTTGGCTTTACAATTTAGAGTTGGAACGGCGTTGATATCTCGAACTTTCAAAAAATGAATGGAAGTGAATGGGGACAAAAAACGTGCGTGGCAGGTGGGTGTGGGTTCGAATCCCCATGCTGTACCCAAGTCGGGGTTACATCAGGGGGCTTTACAATTTAGAGTTGGAACGGCGTTGATATCTCAAATTTCCAAAAAATGAATGGAAGTGAATAGGACCAAAAACCGGGCGTGGCAGGTGGGCGTGGGTTCGAATCCCCATGCTGTATCTGAGTCGGGGTTACATCAGTGGGCTTTACGATTTAGAGTTGGAACGGTGTCGATATCTCAAATTTTCAAAAAATGAATGGAAGTGAATGGAGCCGAAAAATGGGCGTGGCAGGTGGGCGTGGGTTCGAATCCCCATGCTGTACCTGAGTCGGGGTTACATCAGTGGGCTTTACGATTTAGAGTTGGAACGGCGTCGATATCTCGAACTTTCAAAAAATGAATGGAAGTGAAAGGGACCAAAAACCGGGCGTGGCAGGTGGGCGTGAGTTCGAATCCCCATGCTGTATCTGAGTCGGCGTTACATCAGTGGGCTTTACGATTTAGAGTTGGAACGGCGTCGATATCTCGAACTTTCAAAAAATGAATGGAAGTGAATGGGACCAAAAACCGGGCGTGGCAGGTGGGCGTGGGTTCGAATCCCCATGATGTTCCCATGTTGGGGTTACATCAGTGGGCTTTACGATATAGTGTTGGAACGGTGTTGATATCTAAAACTTTCAAAAAATGAATGGAAGTGAATGGAGCTGAAAAACCGGGCGTGGCAGGTGGGTGTGGGTTCGAATCCCCATGCTGTACCCAAATCGGGGTGTCATCAGGGGGCTTTACGATTTAGAGTTGGAACGACGTTGATATCTCGAACTTTCAAAAAATGAATGGAAGTGAATGGAGCCGAAAAATGGGCGTGGCAGGTGGGCGTGGGTTTGAATCCCCATGCTGTACCCAAGTCGGGGTGTCATCAGGGGGCTTTACGATTTAGAGTTGGAACGGTGTTGATATCTCGAACTTTCAAAAAATGAATAGAAGTGAATGGAGCCGAAAACCGGGCGTGGCAGTTGGGCGTGGGTTCGAATCCCCATGCTGTACCTGAGTCGGGGTTACATCAGTGGGCTTTACGATTTAGAGTTGGAACGGCGTCGATATCTCAAACTTTCAAAAAATGAATGGAAGTGAATGGGACTCTTATAGGTTAAATAAACGTTATAGAAATAACCATTCAACAACCATTCAAAGAAAATGAATGGAAGTCAATGGGACCAAAAATCGGTACAAAAGCGGGCGTGGCGGGTGAACGGACGGGTGGATCAAAAAACTTTTTTTCAATAAGTGACGCCAATAACGGGCCGGATGATCTAGAGTTGGAACGGCGTCGATATCTCAAAATTTTTTTGAAAATGAATGGAAGTCTATGGGAAAAAAAACGCTACAAAAGCGGGCGTGGCGGGCGAACGGGCGGGTGGATCCGAAAGCTGTATACAAGCCCGCGTCGCACCAACAGGCCGGACGATTTGGCGTTGGAACGGCGTCGATATCTCGAAAACTGCGGGGCGAGATAGCCGGCGACGAAAGTGGTGGAATAATAAAAAGAAAAAAAATAATAATAATATGACTAACGGATAACAATAGTGTGCTTGCATTCTGCAATCACACTAATAATAAATTACACATATAGCGCCTTTCACAAAACCCAAGGTCACTTTAAATACAAAAGTAACAATCACACAAAAATAGCAGAAGATGAAGTGAGAAAGTGCTGAGAAAAAATGTGAGTCTAGGAGAGCTTTAAGTTCAGAGAGAGAGGAAGTGGAACATAGAGATGAAAGAAGAGAGTTCCAGAGCAAAGGGGAAGCAACACTAAAAGACTGACCACCCATAGTACTCTGGCTTGAACCTGGGAACAACCAGGAGACCAGCATCTGACGACATTAAATTCCGGGATGGATTGTAGCACTTGAGAAGGTCCGACAAATAAACAGGACCTAAACCATGAAGTGCCTTAAATGTGAGAAGCAAAATGTTATATTGTATACGCTTATTAATGATCAGCCATTGCATGAAGCTGCTCAAGGACAGGGGTGATGTGATCAGATTTCTTTGTATGATTATTAATTTTTAGTTACTTTTATCCACAGACTTATTCTGGTCAGGGTCAGAGTGTATCCGGTTCACCCGGAAACGCTTCTCAGTCATAGCAATCATGTCTTGGTCTGTGTAGATGCTGGCTGAGAACACCACTGAGATTCAAACCCGGATCTCAGCAGTGGTGGGCTGGCGTGATTGCCCAATGTGCCACACAAGCCCCTTACTATATAGATTAATGTACAGTGGAACCTCGACTTACGAGTGACCCAACTTACGAATTTTCCGAGATACGAGCCGTCACTTGGTGGATTTTTTGCTTTGTGATACAAGCCGAGATCTGAGTTACGAGCTCAGCTGAGTTCAGTTCACCTGGTTATCTTGCCGTACAAGCAAGTAAAAGAGAGGAAAATGTGACGAAAAAGCCAAAAGTCGGTGAAGAATAAGATTAAGTGAAGTAAAAAAATTATATAGAGCGTTATAGCTGTAGATTATAGCGCGGGTTGCTTACTGAACGGTAGCAACTGGCGTAATGACGCTCGTGGCTTTGTCTCGCGATAGGTAAACAAGAGTAGCGCGTGGTGTCGTGACTGATTTTGACCCGTACAAGTTCTAGCACGCGAGTCGTATTCCAAATAAAGTTCGTATACCAAGCTAAATTTTTCACATCCAAACAGGACGTATACCAAGTTGGACTTGTACCAAAGCTGACGTATACCGAGGTTCCACTGTATATTGTAGCATTAAGTGTGTAGCGAGTAAGTTAAGTGATAGAGCACAAAATGAAACACTCCCCCAACTTCCTCTGCCAATCTCCACCTCCGCCAGCATCTTCATCTGATTTTTAAGGTAAATACACTAAATAAAACCAGTTTATTTCTTTACATTCTCTTTTATTATGTATTATTATTATTTTATAAATTATTTGTTATTTATAAAGTACATTTTTCTTATTTAAAAACACGTAACACAAAAAATCGGTGTGGTTTTTGGGGGGCTGGAACGGATTAATAGCGTTTCAATTCATTTCAATGGGAAAATTTGATTTGATATACGAGCAAATTGAGTTACGAGCTTGGTCACGGAACGAATTAAACTCGTAAGTCAAGGTTCCACTGTATTTATATTAAAGATAAAATGTTGTTGTATGATGTTCTGCAAGTAAACATGTCTGTAATGCTAGATATCTGTGTGTCTATAATTTTTTGGTGTCTTACCTTTCCCCCAAGCAGGTGTTGTACTCTAAAGAATTTTGTATGTTGGGATATGAAATGACAAGCTGCTGCCTGTTTGTATCTGTCTGTAGGATTAAATGTGTTACAGTGGTTATGGTACAGGACTAGTAACTGGAAGGCCTCTGATTCAAGCCCCACGACTCCCAGGTTGCCCTCAAACACCTGGGTCGTATTTAATCCCAATAGTAAGTCGCTTTAAATATTAAAAATATAGGTGTCGTAAACATTAACAACAAACCTTTGGAATGTCAAATTGTTAAAAACAAGTCTGTGCAGAGTCTTAATAAGGTGTGTGTGTGTGTGTGGGGGGGGGGGGGGTGCTTAAAATGAGCACATTCAGGGTTATAAAAGTTATACCTTTCTTTCTTTTACATACACAATATTGCCGAAAGTATGTAGATGCCCCTTCTAATAGTTGTTTCTTTTTAGTTGGTTCATCCATTGCTAAAAATGATGCTTTTACCATTGTAGGAACAGTATGGGGAAGTCCCTCTTCTCTTTCAGGATAATTAAGGTTTGATTAGTTGTGTGTAAAGAAGCTCCGGTTGCTCTACAACCCAACTCAACACTTGACTGAATTGGGATGAATTACACTTGGATTGCAAGCCAGAACATCAGTGCCTGCATAACCTCACTGATTCGGTTGACAAAATAGGCACAAATTCCCACAGACACACTCCAAAGTCTTATAGAAAGGCTACTCAGAGGAGTGACTGATGTTAAAACATAGTGCGTATAAAGGCACATGTTGGGTGTGGAGGTACTTCTGAGCCCTGTGTTCAACTTCACTGAACACCTTTTGGAATCCACTGGAAAGTTGACTGTGAGCCAAACCTGGTCCAACATCAGTGTCTGACCTGACTGAATGGGCACAAATTCCCACATACACACTCCAAAGTCTTATAGAAAGGCTACTCAGAAGAGTGACTGATATTAAAGCATATAGCGTATAAAGGCGTGGTTAGATGTGTTGGGTGTGGAGGTACTTCAGAGCCCTGTGTTCAACCCCACTGAACACCTTTTGGAATCCACTGGAACATGGTCCAACATCAGTGTCTGACCTAACTGAATGGGCACAAATTCCCACAGACACACTCCAAGGTCTTGTTGAAAGGCTACCCAAGAGCATGTAGCGTGTAAAGACGTAGTTTGATGTGTTGGGTGTGAAGGTATTATGTGGCCTGAACTTCAGAGCACCTTTTAGAATTCATTAGAACGTCGACTGTGAGCCAGACCTGGTCCAACATCAGTGCCTGACCTGACTGAGTCTGTTAACTGAATGGGCACAAATTCCCACAGACACAAAGTCCAAAGTCTTATAGAAAGGCTACTCAGAAGAGTGACTGATATTAAAGCTACAAAGGAAATATAAACACACTCTGTTTTGGAACAAGAAGTCCAACCAGCTCATACTCAGGTGTCCCAATACTTTTGTCTGTATACTGAACACCTTTTGGAATGCATTGGAACGTTGACTGTGAGCCAGGCCTCGGCCAGCATTAATGCCTGACCTCACAAATGCTCTTCTGATTGAGAAGATTCCAGTGGAATCAGAGCTTAGTTTAGGGCAGTGGGAGTTCAGTGATACTGGATTCATAATCAGAAGGTTCAACTGTCGAGTTCCACTGTTAAAGTTACTTTGGATAAAAGCATCTGCTGAATGGAGTCCATGTGTCTAGGAATTTAAGATGCTTAAGATCTTTGTGAAAAGGGTTCACAGTGTTGCAGCAGCACTGCTCCAGCGACCAGGGTTTGAGCTTTTTCTTTTGTTATTGTTTGCATGGTTATATGGACTATATGTGTGTTTTTATCTAGGTCATCATGTTTCCCATAACCTTTAATAACATGTCGTTGTGTATTACAGGAGATTATTTATATTACATGAGTGACTGTGTTATTTGGAGTAAAACAACAAAGAATGTAGTTAATAATGCACAATGCTAGTTGAGTAAAACAGTTTTACAGAGAGTTTTAGACTCCGGCAGCCCTAAATATTACAGCATAACTAAAAGGGAGAGCAAGCAGGTAACAAGGTCATGAAGGCTTTCACAGGACATCAGCGCCCATCTCCCCACCGTCATCAAACCTGAGTGATCGGATAAGAGAGGCAGAACGACAGCAACCCAACATCCCTGATCACCACAAGTTTCTATGACCAAGAACCCCCAAGCTCTGCTCCTTTGTCTATTTTAATCAAAAGCCTGAGAAAATAAATATGTTTTCAGTCTAGACTTAAACATTAAGACTGTGTCCGAATCCCGAACAGAGGCAGGAAGAGTATTCCAAAGTTGTGGAGCTTTGTAAGAAAATGCTCTTCCACCAGCTGTGGTCTTTTTAATTTTAGGAACTATAAGTAACCCTGCATCTTGTGAACGAAGTGGACGCGCTGGGTTGTAGTGATTAATAAGTTCACTCAGATACTGTGGAGCCAGACCATGTAGCGCTTTATAGGTTAGTAAAAGTATTTTGTAATCAATGCGGAATTTAACTGGCAGCCAGTGTAGAGATGATAGAACAGGACTAATATGATCAAATTTTTTAGTTCTAGTTAGCACTCGAGCTGCTGCATTTTGAACTAACTGGAGTTTGTGTATGGATCTACCAGAGCATCCAGTTAGAAGAGCATTACAATAATCTAACCGAGAAGTTATAAATGCATGGATCAGTTTTTCGGCGTCATTAACAGATAGTATATTTCTTATTTTAGAGATATTACACAAATGATAGAAAGCAACTCTAGTAATATTATTAATGTGTGTATCAAAGGAAAGATCTGAATCTATTGTGACACCCAAGTTTTTTACATCTGGGCTGGGAGTAACAGAGAAAGTGTTTAGGTTTAGCACCAGGTTAGACAACTTTTCTCTTACAGCTTTAGAGCCAACAAGTAAAACCTCAGTTTTATCTGAATTAAGTAAAAGAAAATTACACGACATCCAGTTTTTTATGTCGTTTACACAATCTTCTATCTTACTGATTGTGTCAGTATCATTTGGTTTGGCTGATGTATACAGCTGTGTGTCATCTGCATAGCAGTGAAATTTTATGCCATGTTTATGAATAATTTCACCTAGTGGAAGCATATAGAGTGTAAATAATAGTGGTCCCAGTACCGACCCCTGTGGAACACCACACTTTACTTTTGTAGTTTCCGAGCATTTATTATTTACATAAACAAATTGCGAGCGGTCAGTCAGATATTATTGAAACCAAGAGAGTGCGAGTCCTTTAACACCTACTGTATTTTCTAGCCTCTCCAGTAAAATGTTCTGATCGACCGTATCAAACGCTGCACTAAGATCTAATAGAACAAGAAAAGAGACACATCCATTATCAGAAGACACTAACAACTCGTTAACTACTCTAATTAATGCGGTTTCAGTACTATGATTGGGTCTAAATCCTGATTGAAATTTTTCATGAATACAATTTTCATTCAAATAAGAACATAATTGTTTGGAAACGACTTTTTGTAATATTTTAGAGACAAAAGGAAGGTTTGAAATTGGCCTATAATTAGCTAGTACATGTGGATCAAGATTAGGTTTTTTAATCAGGGGTTTAATAACGGCACTTTAAACAATTTAGGTACGTACCCAAGGCTAAGGGATGCATTGATTAATGTAAGCAGGGGCTCTACAATAGCTGGGAATAAATCTTTAAGTAAACGAGTTGGAACAGGATCGAGTATACACGATGATGACTTCGATGATTTAATCAACACAGTTAGTTCATTTTGGGAGATTGGATTAAAGGAATTTAGTTGGATTAACTCATTACTATTCTCACCAATGCTGCTCGGAGTGAGTCCATACTTAACATTGGCAAGTGACACACTTTGACTCTGAAGTCGTATTTTTTCTATCTTGTCATTAAAGAATTTTAAAAAATCATCGCTGGTACAATCAGGCGGTATATTAGATTCAGTTTCATTGACGTTTTTAGTTAATTTGGACACTGTCTCAAAGAGGAATCTAGGATTGTTTTTATTTTTCTCTATTAGGGACGAATAATATAAAGATTTAGCTTTTATAAGTGCATGTTTATACTGTTAGAGCATCTTTCCAAGCAATCTTATACACCTCCAGTGTAGTGTGACGCCACTTGCGTTCTAATTTCCGTGCTTCTTGTTTAAGTGCGCATGTGTGGTCATTGTACCATGGAGCAAGTTTTTTCTCCCTAATCAGTTTAGTTTTGAGTGGGGCTACGTTATCTAAGGTTGTGCGTAATACGGTCTCTAGATTTTGAGTTGCCTGATCTAGTTCTTTAGTTTCTGATGCTGATATATTTGGTAATTCTGGTAGGCAGTTTATGAACGCTGCTGCAGTTGCAGATGTAATAGTGCGCTTACATTTAAAACGATTTGGTTGCTGTATATTATTGGACAGGTACACTTCATTAATTAGTAGGGAGTGATCAGAAATTAAGTCATTCTGTGGTACGATTACCAGGTTGTCTATGTTCATACCATAAGTAAGTATTAAATCTAAGGTATGTTTACAGCGGTGAGTGGGTCCTGTTACATTTTGGGTGATGCCTAAGGATTCTAAAATAGAATCAAACGCAATTTTGAGTGGATTACACTTATCCTCATAATGAATATTAAAGTCACCAACAATTAAAGCTTTTTTAGTTGATAAAACTAATTTAGAAAGAAAATCGGCAAATTCGTTAAGAAATTCTGAGTAAGGACCAGGGGGTCGATAAACAGTAACCAGTTTAAACATACTAGTTTTATCAGATGAACCTTTATTGGTTATGTCAGAGATAAGAACCTCAAACGAGTTTGTTATGGGAGATGATTTTACAGTAAGACCTATGTCTTTATCATAAATTGTGGCTATTCCTCCACCACGACCACTAAGACGTGGCTTATGTTCATAACTGTAACCCAGAGGAGATGCTTCATTTAAACCTAGATACTCATCAGGTCTAGCCCAGGTCTCGGTTAAACAAGGTGCACTAAGACAATTATCTGTAATTATTTCATTTACAATTACTGTTTTGCATGCAAGTGACCTGATGTTTAGAAGTCCTAACTTTAGTTTAGCCTTACTAGGGTTTTCATGATGCTCATTTAGATTAATTTTAATTAAGTTATTATGACATACTGTTTTATTTAATTTTGGCTTACACCTGCCACGGTAAACAGACACAGTCTCAATGGTTTGTGACCTAAGGATTCCGGGTGACGTCCGATGGCAACTCGCAGACAGTTGGTTAGGCCTGTTTGTCTGCTGCCTGGTCTTGGCTCTGGATAGTCACTTACCACTATCTACCGCTACACTAACGCGGTGGTAATGCCTGTCACCTATGCTGCAAGAAATGTGAGCAGCACCCTCCCACGTGGGGTGGACACCATATCGCTTCAAAAGACCAGGCCTTCCCTCAAAGGTGGACCAGTTATCTACAAAATCAATGCAGTTTTCTGAGCACCATTTAGACATCCAGCGGTTCAGCGACAACAACCTGCTGTAGGTTTCGCCACTGGGTCGAATCGGTAAGGGGCCAGAGCACACTACTGCCTCAGACATCGACCTAGCTAACTCACACACCTCTATAACATTACACTTAGTAACCTCAGACTGCCGTAAACGAACATCATTAGTGCCGACGTGGATAACAATCTTAGAAAATCTACAATTAGCATTAGCCAGCACTTTCAGGTTTGCTCTGATGTCAGGCGCCCTGGCCCCCGGAATACAAGTGACTATGGTTGCTGGTGTCTCTATGGGGGTTGCAATACGCACGTGTCGGAGCTGAGAATCTCCTATAACCAGAGCACTTACATTAACAGGCTTCTCAGCGGGTGGGTCACTGAGTGGGGAAAACCTGTTGGACACGTGCAACTGAGATGGTCGGTGCTTTGCCCTACGACTATGTCGCCGAGACGCCCCGCTGTGAGGGCTCTAATGCCGGAGTCTGGGGTTCTACAACTGAACTGCTGGCATTCGGGACTGCTACAGCTGTATCTAAGCCCTCACTAGTAGTAGTCTGTTCTAACGCCCGAATGCGCCCTTCTAACACTGAGATCTTCTCTGTCAGGCTTAGCTTTAGAGGATGAGTTGAAGTTGAGGTTTATGTTGGTTTCACCGGCGCTTCTGCTGGTAGTCACAGAAAAACGGCTTTAATTCCGGTCGAAACAGGCGATGATGAGCTGGAATATAAAAACCAACAACCAAACAACACAAACGCGCTTTGTTTGGACAAACCGGCTGTAATTCTAAAGGAAAACGGTGTTTATGCCCTGGTGTACAAAATAAATAAACAGAACGCGCTTCCTACGAACAGAAAACGGTTTTAACTCTCCACAAAACAAAGGTTTTTAAGCGCTGAACTACAAAAACAAACAAACACAAACACGCTTTGTTTCCGACAAAACCGGCTGTAATTCTAAAGAAAAACGGTGTTTATGCGCTCGTGTACAAAACAAGTGACTGTCTTATTGTGGATTACAGGAGAAGAATGAGTGACTGTGTTATTGTGAATGAATGAGTGACTGTGTTATTGTGTATTACATGAGATGAATGAGTGACTGTGTTATTGTGTATTACATGAGATGAATGAGTGACTGTGTTATTGTGTATTACATGAGATGAATGAGTGACTGTGTTATTGTGAATGAATGAGTGACTGTGTTATTGTGTATTACATGAGATGAATGAGTGACTGTGTTATTGTGTATTACATGAGATGAATGAGTGACTGTGTTATTGTGAATGAATGAGTGACTGTTATTGTGTATTACATGAGATGAATGAGTGACTGTGTTATTGTGTATTACATGAGATGAATGAGTGACTGTGTTATTGTGTATTACATGAGATGAATGAGTGACTGTGTTATTGTGTATTACATGAGATGAATGAGTGACTGTGTTATTGTGTATTACATGAGATGAATGAGTGACTGTTATTGTGTATTACATGAGATGAATGAGTGACTGTGTTATTGTGTATTACATGAGATGAATGAGTGACTGTGTTATTGTGTATTACATGAGATGAATGAGTGACTGTGTTATTGTGAATGAATGAGTGACTGTGTTATTGTGTATTACATGAGATGAATGAGTGACTGTGTTATTGTGTATTACATGAGATGAATGAGTGACTGTGTTATTGTGTATTACATGAGATGAATGAGTGACTGTGTTATTGTGTATTACATGAGATGAATGAGTGACTGTGTTATTGTGAATGAATGAGTGACTGTGTTATTGTGTATTACATGAGATGAATGAGTGACTGTGTTATTGTGTATTACATGAGATGAATGAGTGACTGTGTT
This sequence comes from Trichomycterus rosablanca, assembly GCF_030014385.1. Classification (NCBI taxonomy): domain Eukaryota; kingdom Metazoa; phylum Chordata; class Actinopteri; order Siluriformes; family Trichomycteridae; genus Trichomycterus; species Trichomycterus rosablanca. Next base: position 11,346,585 of record NC_085988.1, read on the forward strand.
ATTGTGAATGAATGAGTGACTGTTATTGTGTATTACATGAGATGAATGAGTGACTGTGTTATTGTGTATTACATGAGATGAATGAGTGACTGTGTTATTGTGTATTACATGAGATGAATGAGTGACTGTGTTATTGTGTATTACATGAGATGAATGAGTGACTGTGTTATTGTGTATTACATGAGATGAATGAGTGACTGTGTTATTGTGTATTACATGAGATGAATGAGTGATTGTGTTATTGTGTATTACATGAGATGAATGAGTGACTGTGTTATTGTGTATTACATGAGATGAATGAGTGACTGTGTTATTGTGAATGAATGAGTGACTGTGTTATTGTGTATTACATGAGATGAATGAGTGACTGTGTTATTGTGTATTACATGAGATGAATGAGTGACTGTGTTATTGTGTATTACATGAGATGAATGAGTGACTGTGTTATTGTGTATTACATGAGATGAATGAGTGACTGTGTTATTGTGTATTACATGAGATGAATGAGTGACTGTGTTATTGTGAATGAATGAGTGACTGTGTTATTGTGTATTACATGAGATGAATGAGTGACTGTGTTATTGTGTATTACATGAGATGAATGAGTGACTGTGTTATTGTGTATTACATGAGATGAATGAGTGACTGTTATTGTGTATTACATGAGATGAATGAGTGACTGTGTTATTGTGTATTACATGAGATGAATGAGTGACTGTGTTATTGTGTATTACATGAGATGAATGAGTGACTGTGTTATTGTGAATGAATGAGTGACTGTGTTATTGTGTATTACATGAGATGAATGAGTGACTGTGTTATTGTGTATTACATGAGATGAATGAGTGACTGTGTTATTGTGTATTACATGAGATGAATGAGTGACTGTGTTATTGTGTATTACATGAGATGAATGAGTGACTGTGTTATTGTGTATTACATGAGATGAATGAGTGACTGTGTTATTGTGAATGAATGAGTGACTGTGTTATTGTGTATTACATGAGATGAATGAGTGACTGTGTTATTGTGTATTACATGAGATGAATGAGTGACTGTGTTATTGTGAATGAATGAGTGACTGTTATTGTGTATTACATGAGATGAATGAGTGACTGTGTTATTGTGTATTACATGAGATGAATGAGTGACTGTGTTATTGTATATTACAGGAGATAAATAAGTGACTGTGTTATTGTGTATTACAGGAGATGAATGAGTGACTGTGTTATTTTATATTACAGGAGATGAATAAGTGACTGTTATTGTGAATGAATGAGTGACTGTGTTATTGTGTTTACAGGAGATGAAAGAGTGAATAAATGGGAGATCAGCATGGCTGGGCTAAAGTATCTGATCGCACCCTGTTCTGTCTCAGTAGTAAATAACAACAGATGTTAGGCTGTGTTTACCCAAAGCATTGCTGTTCTGGAAAAGTGCTGTGTGATGCCTTTTTTTTCTCGCTGATATGAAGGAAATTAGTCGACCAGTCAAAAGTCAAAACCAGTTTCCAGCCCAGTGTCCACCAGTGTGGAGATCATGTGTCACAGAGCCCATCTCCGGTGCTGTTGTTGCTTCAGGCTCGATAAACAACCCTGCGTTTTTATTCAGGGCTCGTGTTGGTGCCTGGGTGGGGCGACAGGGAGAGCTTGTTCTCAGTGGTGTTTTATGTACCAGTTTTACTTTTAGACGGATGACGTATTTTAATTTGTTTTATTATTGTAAGGTGAACATCTGATTAGCCATAACATTAAAACCACCTCCTTGTTTCTCACTGTCTATTTTATCAGCTTCACTTACCATATAGAAGCACTTTGTAGTTCTACAATTACTGACTGTAGTCTATTGTTAGACCTTTTTCATACTGTTCTTCAATGGTCAGGACCCCCACAGGACCACCACAGAGCAGGTATTATTGAGGTGGTGGATGATTCTCAGCACTGCAGTGACACTGACATGGTGGTGGTGTGTTAGTGTGTGTTGTGCTGGTATGAGTGGATCAGACACAGCAGCACTGCTGGAGTTTTTAAACACCTCACTGTCACTGCTGGACTGAGAATAGTCCACCAATCAAAAATATCCAGCCAACAGCGTCCTGTGCGCAGCGTCTTGTGACCACTGATGAAGGTCTAGAAGATGACCGACTCAAACAGCAGCAATAGATGAGCGATCCTCTCTGACTTTACATCTACAAGGTGGACCAACTAGGTAGGAGCGTCTAATAGAGTGGACAGTGAGTGGACACGGTATTTAAAAACTCCAGCAGCGCTGAGAATGATCCACCACCTAAATAATACCTGCTCTGTGGGGGTCCTGACCATTGAAGAACAGGGTGAAAGGGGGCCAACAAAGCATGCAGAGAACCAGATGGACTACAGTCAGTAATTGTAGAACTACAAAGTGCTTCTATATGGTAAGTGGAGCTGATAAAATGGACAGTGTGTGTAGAAACAAGGAGGTGGTTTTAATGTTATGGCTGATCAGTATATAAAGTATAAACACGTAAAATAAATCAGTAAGAGCTGAATGTGTTTCTAAATGCTTTTGGCTTTATTATTTTATACAGATTTACTTTATTTACAACGGAATTAATATTGCGATTGGACGTGACTAGATTTGGGAGCTAGGCCAGTTCACAGAACTCTAGCCAACTTACTTAGTAATCAAAGGGGTGTCCACATACTTATGGCCATGCAGGATAAGTAGCACAAACGGTCAACTGTCTCAGAATACAGGACATGCAAATATTCGAACCAGGACCAGTCTAGATCATTTTAGAGAACTGGAATGTCCTTACACCGAAACAAACAGGGTATTGAAGTACACTTTCCAAAAGTCTGTGGACGCCCTTCTAATGATCGAGTTCATATGTTTTAGCTGCACCCACTGCTAACAGGATTAAGACAACAATTATATCAAACATGTTTCATTCTTCTAGCTTTCTATAGAGAGGAAAATGTACTCGAGAGGGAGGAACCGGAGGGTGCGCAGAGACACGGTGTCATGGGTGACGGGTATCAATGCTTGTACAATCGGTCTTATACAAAAGCTTGTACATTCATTCATTCATTCATTGTCTGTTTTAGCACCACTTTATCCTGGTCAGGGTTGGAATGGGTCCATCACAGAGCACATACACACATACACACACACACACACTCCAATTAACCTGAACTGTAGGAGGAAACCCACACAGAAACAGAAAGAACCCTAAAATTTTACTGCATTTTTTTTTTTACATTGTGGTCAAACTGAGCACGAAATCCTGCCGTAATTGTTCAGTGAACACGACGTGTCTCACGTAGAAAAAGAGAAAAATCAACAGAAGCGGTGAAGTCAAACATTTACTGAAGGTTTTAAAGTGTGTGTCTAGGCGGCCCGGGCACGTCGAGTGTTTACTTTCTTCACTTGAAAAAACATTCACAAATTTCAACACTTTTAATAATTTATGAGGGCTTTCTGAACCTCCGCTTGATAAAAAATCAAAGAGGAGCAGCTCTTTTTACTCAATGGGTACAAATTCCGACAGGCGCTGGATAAAAGCCTTCTCAGAAGAGTGACAGGTGTGTGTTGTTCTGTGTATATACACTCACTGTCCATTTTATCAGCTTCACTTACCATATAGAAGCACTTTGTAGTTCTACAATGGTCAGGACCACCACAGAGCAGGTATTATTTAGGTGGTGGATCATTCTCAGCACTGACACTGACACCAGTGACACTGACATGGTGGTGGTGTGTTAGTGTATGTTGTGCTGGTATGAGTGGATCAGACACAGCAGTGCTGCTGGAGTTTTTAAATACTGTGTCCACTTACTGTCCACTCTATTAGACACTCCTACCTAGTTGGTCCACCTTGTAGATGTAAAGTCAGAGACGATCGCTCATCTATTGCTGCTGTTTGAGTTGGTCATCTTCTAGATCTTCATCAGTGGTCACTGTTGGCTAGATGTTTTTGGTTGGTGGATTATTCCCAGTCCAGCAGTGACAGTAAGGTGTTTAAAAACTCCATCAGCACTGCTGTGTCCAGCACAACACACACTAACACACCACCACCATGTCAGTGTCACTGCAGTGCTGAGAATGATCCAGCACCCAAATAATACCTGCTCTGTGGTGGTCCTGTGAGGGTCCTGACCATTGAAGAACAGCATGAAAGGGGGGTAAAAATGTAGAGAAACAGATGGACTACAGTCAGTAATTGTAGAACTACAAAGTGCGTCTATATGATAAGTGGAGCTGATGAAATGGACAGTGAGTGTAGAAACAATGAGGTGGTTTTAATGTTATGGCTAATCGGTGTATATAAGAGTAGCAGGTGCAGCAGTGTTGTTGGGATTGTCAAACCGTGTTTAAACGTACTGGCCTGTTGAGGTGTTTACAGTCCCAACAACACTGCTGCACCTGCTGTACTCAGTGGACAGTGGACGTCCTGTGAAGTTCCCTTTCAAATAATGTATGACCCTTGATTGGGTTAACCAAAGAGAGACAAATACACTACAGTTAGTTGTTGTATACTCACAAAGAGCATCTACATGGTGGCTGTGTCTTATAATGGAGGTGTTCCTAATAAAATGCTTGTGACCTGCCTGGATTAGAGTAGTGACGTGGTGTCATCAGGGTGTGCTTGTGGCGCGGCTGGGTTTGAGCAGCCGGACGTTCACCAGAAGCTCCTGTAGGAGGTTTATTGACCCCTGACTGGTGCTAATATCTTCTTCTCTACAGGCTGTACGTCAGAGGGTGGATCCGGGTCTTCCTCGTGTTCGTCCTTGATTTGAGACAGTGAGGTGTTTAAAATCCCAACAACACTGCTGCACCTGCTGTACTCATACCAGATCCACCACCTAAACATCATCTGGTCAGTGGAGGTCCTACAGGGGTTCCCTTTCCATTGATGGATGGGGTACATTGGGTTGACTTGGGGGACTTTTTCTGTTCTGGCCGTCTCGTACACTTGCTCAACGTCCAGCCTTCACAACCACGTGTGGCTACTGACCAGACCAGGGCTTTTATCAGTCGTACCCTGGTGGTGCTAATTAATTTGTTTTTACATCCTTGACAATTTACCATCACCGCCACGCCCACTTCTATTCGTTACTTTACATACCGTCAATGTATATCAACAAAGTGCATCTATATGTTGGGTGTGGCTTATAAATAATAATTGTCCATTACAGTACGTACAAGGCAGGTGTTTCTAATAAATTGCTCATGACCTAATTATTAGTGACCTGCCTGGATTAGTGACGTGGTGTCGTTAGGGTGCGGTTGTGGTGCGACTTCATAGTGACACGACCGAATGTCATGTCACTATGCAATCTTGTGATGGTTGGCTTCACAGATGGGTCAGTTTTCTCCAATGCCCTCAGTCTCAGGTCACTTGCAGCATTAGATGTGATCCAGCTAATTCCTGGTCGTCCTGGTCTTCCTTGGACTGAGACAGTGAGGTGTTTAAAATCCCAACAACACTGCTGCACCTGCTGTACTCATACCAGAACCACCACCTAAACATCATCCTTTATCCAAAGTCACTTACAGCACTGTGACAGTGTACTGTCCAAGCAACTGAGGGTTAAGGGCCTTGCTCAAGGGCCCAATAGCAGCAACCTGGCCGTGGTGGGGCTTGAACCAGTGACCCTCTGTTTACTAGTCAAGTACGTTAACCACTAGGCTACAACTGTCCTTTTCCATTGATGGGTGGGGTAGATTGGTTTAACCAAGCATAGTGAGCAACAGGGGCGGCACGGTGGCTCGGTGGGTCGCCTCACGGCAAGAAGGTCCTGGGTTCGATTCCCAGGTGGGGCGGTCCGGGTCCTTTCTGTGTGGAGTTTGCGTGGGTTTCCTCCGGGCGCTCCGGTTTCCTCCCACAGTCCAAAGACATACTGTACAAGTGAGGTGAATTGGAGATACCAAATTGTCCATGACTGAGTGTGATATAACCTTGTGAACTGATGAATCATGGGTAATGAGTAACTACCGTTCCTGTCATGAATGTAACCAAAGTGTAAAACATGATGTTAAAATCCTAATAAACAAACAAACAGGGAACAACAGACACTTCACAGTTAGTAATTGTAACCATTACTGATTAATAACAGTTACTACAGGTACTTTTCTGTTCTGGCCGTCTCGTACGCTCGCTCAGTGTAGACCAGGGCTTTCATCAGTCGTATCTTGGTGATGGTGCTGATTGTTTTGTTGTTCTAGATCCTTCTCAATGTCCGTTGCTATTCTTGACTTCATGCACACATTATATCATCTCTAGGCGGAGTCACAAGCAACAAGAGACAGATGGCATTGGAGACAACCATCACAAAGTGGCGGCGGTGTAATGACGTGATGTCACACCCAGTTTCATTTCTTTAGACGATTGATTCAAACTTTACAGTCAAAAGTATGTGGACACCCGAGAAAGTCCTTGTTTGAATCACATTCCAAAATCAAGGTTCCTTATCATTAAGCCGTCGTGAAGTTGAGGATCCAATTCATCTCAAAGGCGTGTCTGTGGGAATTTGTGTCATTCATTCATTCACCATCTGTTTTAGTTATTTATGAAGGTTTTAAGGTGGACAGTCATGGAGTGTATTTTAAGGTGGAGGTAATTTATTGAGGTTTTAAGGTGGATGAAGTCGTGGAATGTATTTTAAGGTGGAGGTTATTCACTGAGGTTTTAAGGTGGATGAAGTCGTGGAGTGTATTTTAAGGTGGAGGTTGTTTACTGATGTTTTAAGGTGGATGGAGTTGTGGAGTGTATTTTAAGGTGGAGGTTATTCACTGAGGTTTTAAGGTGGATGGAGTCGTGGAGTGTATTTTAAGGTGGAGGTTATTTACTGATGTTTTAAGGTGGATGGAGTTGTGGAGTGTATTTTAAGGTGGAGGTTATTCACTGAGGTTTTAAGGTGGATGGAGACATGGAGTGCATTTTAAGGTGGAGGTTGTTTACTGATGTTTTAAGGTGGATGGAGTTGTGGAGTGTATTTTAAGGTGGAGGTTATTCACTGAGGTTTTAAGGTGGATGGAGACATGGAGTGCATTTTAAGGTGGAGATTATTTACTGAGGTTTTAAGGTGGATGGAGTCATGGAGTGTATTTTAAGGTGGAGGTTATTTATTGAGGTTTTAAGGTGGATGGAGTTGTGGAGTGTATTTTGAGGTGGAGGTTATTCACTGAGGTTTTAAGGTGGATGGAGTCGTGGAGTGTATTTTAAGGTGGAGGTTATTTACTGAGGTTTTAAGGTGTTTGGAGTCGTGGAGTGTATTTTAAGGTGGAGGTTATTCACTGAGGTTTTAAGGTGGATGGAGTTGTGGAGTGTATTTTAAGGTGGAGGGTATTCGCTGAGATTTTAAGGTGGATGGAGACATGGAGTGTATTTTAAGGTGGAGGTTATTTACTGAGGATTTAAGGTGGATGGAGTTGTGGAGTGTATTTTAAGGTGGAGTGTATTCACTGAGATTTTAAGGTGGATGAAGACATGGAGTGCATTTTAAGGTGGAGGTTATTTACTAAGGTTTTAAGGTGGATGGAGTTGTTTTAAATAACTAATGGAAAGATTTAGGATTATATATTTTTTATATTTTATTTTCTCCTTCACAACTGAATCCCCTCTTGTTTTTTGACTCCCGTGTTTTGACTCCCTGGTCTGGGTCTAACAGTGTCAGGTTTCTGTATTTTACAACAGGACAACAGGTGTATTTTGTTTATAAACTAGTTTAGCCGGTCCTGAGGTGTATCTACTCAATCTGTAACTGTCTCTCGTGACACAATGTCTATGTCGTCAAGGAAATTTAAACCTCTAGTCAAGCGGTTCTCAGCCTTTTTTTCTGAGATCATCTTGACACGGGTTATGATATTAATCTTACATTTTCATCAAGGATGACACAAGGTTTTGTGTTCTTGTTAACTGGAAGTTCTATGAATCCCTGATGAAGGTGTAAATCTTGGTAGTTTCTGATTTTGGTTGATGATGTTGGTTTATTTTTGATCAGCTGATGGTAGGAGCTTCCTCACCTGGATCTACTTCAGCTGGATCTGCTTCAACAACTGGCGTCCATTGGTGTCCGTTCTCAAAGACCCAACATAGACGTAGATGTCACAAGAAATCTCCCGTATGCCAACAGTCAATTAATTTTCCTGTCCCCTCATGTGCCATTATTTTTTACTCTTCTCAATTTAATACACTGGGGCCGCTTGTAGGCTCACTCACATCCCTTTTCCACCGACACAGATCCTGCTCCGTTCCGGTTCACGAACTTGATTTTGAAAGGGTTCTGCATGTTTCAACCGAACTAGTGTCTAATCTGGCACCACAGAATACTCGGTTTTTCAGCACGAACCGTGACGTCATCTGTGGGCGTGTCACAGTGTCGAGGTTTGGGTGCTTTCACATGAGAAGCTGCTAAAAGGCGTTTGAGCTAAACTTTCATCTTTTAAAGTACATCTGATAAAATTCTGATCCAGTTTGCCGCTGATGTTCACTGATATTCTCAAAGAGATGAACTGTGTGATATGACGTGGTAAAAGTGACATGGGCAGTATAAACGCTTAACGTGGCTTGTTGTACTAAAACAATGAGCGATGAATTTGGGCAGTACAGAGCACTTATAACCAGTAATAACAGAGAGAAACTGAGAGTTTCTGTGTCGTACTTTTAGTACATTCAGCCTCGTTACGCTTTTTTACGTTAAGCTTTTTCGACTTCTCAGAACTTCGAGCTGCATAAACACCACACGTGAAGTAAATCCAGCTAAACACAAATATACACCGATCAGACATAACATTAAAACCACCTCCTTGTTTCTACACTCACTGTCCATTTTATCAGCTCCACTTACCATATAGAAGCAGAATTGTAGTTCTACAATTACTGACTGTAGTCCATCTGTTTCTCTACATACCTTTTAAGCCTGTTTTCACCCTGTTCTTCAATGGTCAGGACCACCACAGGACCACCACAGAGCAGGTATTATTTAGGTGGTGGATGATTCTCAGCACTGCAGTGACACTGACATGGTGGTGGTGTGTTAGTGTGTGTTGTGCAGGTATGAGTGGATCAGACACAGCAGCGCTGCTGGAGTTTTTAAATATCGCGTCCACTCACTGTCCACTCTATTAAACACTCCTACCTAGTTGGTCCACCTTGTAGATGTAAAGTCAGAGACGATCGCCCATCTATTGCTGCTGTTTGAGTTGGTCGTCTTCTAGACCTTCATCAGTGGTCACAGGACGCTGCCCACGGGGCGCTGTTGGCTGGATGTTTTTGGTTGGTGGACTATTCTCAGTCCAGCAGTGACAGTGAGGTGTTTAAAAACTCCATCAGTGTTGCTGTGTCTGATCCACTCATACCAGCACAACACACACTAACACACCACCACCATGTCAGTGTCACTGCAGTGCTGAGAATCATCCAACACCCAAATAATACCGATACAGATGTTTTTTTGCGTCATGGAACTTTAATGATGTTTTATCGCTCAAGTCGAGCGCTGAACGAAAACCACAACTGAGAGAAACACGTCTACGTCTTCTTATCACTGATAGCTGATCGATGCTTTTTACATAAAAACGAACATCTGTAACGACAGCACAAATCCCCACAGATAATCTACACGCTCTGCCATCATGTTACTCTTTACTTTCTTTATGTAACGCCCACCGTTGATGACGCAGGCTTGGTTTCCAAAAACTGGTGGAAACGCGGGTCGGTTCTCTACAGAACACCAAGGTTCGAAGAAACCCGAACAGAACCGGTTCAAGAACCAGAGTTCTTTTGGTGAAAAAGCTCTATCAGGTATTAATATTCATCTCTCGTTCTTTAAGTATAACATGCCACATTATAAGCGCTTTCTGGGTCACTTTTACCACGTCATATCAAACAGTTCATCTAATTTGAGGTGCTTTGAGAATATCAGCAGCAACCTGGCTCAAATTTCAGTCAGGTGAACTTTAAAAGATGGAAGTGCAGCGTCCAGCTCCATACGAGACGACAGCTTCAGGTTTTAAGGTGGAGGTTATTTACTGAGTTTTTAAGGTGGACGGAGTCATCAAGTGTATTTTAAGGTGAATGTTGTTTACTGAGGATTTAAGGTGGATGAAGTCGTGGGGTGTATTTTAAGGTGAAAATTATTTATTGAGGTTTTAAGGTGGACAGAGATGTGGAGTGGATTTTAAGGTGGAAGTTATTTATTTATTTATATACAGTCAAAACTATATGGACACCCAACCAAGCCCTTGTTTAATATCACATTCCAAAATCATGGTTCCTTATTATCAAGCCGTCATGGAGTTGAGGTTCCAATTCATCTCAAAGGCGTGTCTGTGGAAATTTGTGTCATTCACTCATTGTCTGTTTTACTGCCACTTTATCCTATTCAGGGTCGCAGTGGGTCCGAGTCACTGGGCGAAAGGCAGGAAAAACCCTGGACAGGTCACCATTCCATCACAGAAAGGACCCGAACCACTCCACCAGGGAATCGAACCCAGGACCTTCTTACTGTGAGTTCTACTGTACAGTATATTTAACAGCGTAGTATTTGTATTTTACAGCTTCGTGTTCTCGTTTACTCTACAGACGCCGCTGACGACTTCGCAAACACAAAACCGAGACTCGACGCCACCGCAGCCCTGGGGGCAAAGCACCAGTGGGCTCCTGTCACTCCGCTGCACTGTTTGTTCTAGCGCAGCGTGTTTGTGTACTGACCTATAGCTAATACGTTCTGTGTACAATCACTCCAGGCTGTTTCATCTCCAAACACTGGGATTGTTTACCATGACTGATCCCCAAACACCAGCACGTCAAACCTCCAAAAGTATTCAGACGCTCTTCTGAGGAGGCTTCTCACAAGAGTATGTCTGTGGGAATTTGTGCCCGTTCAGTCTGAAAATGACAGCATTTGTTACGTTTGCCTGGACACTGAAAGCCTCAACCGATGTTCCAATTCATTCCAGAGCTGTTCAGTGGGGCTGAATTAATAATATATCACATACTAGCTCACATACTAGGGACTCGAACCTCTGCTGTGCTATTAGCCGGTCAGGCTTCTTGGCTGGATCGGCTGGTATTTTAAGGTGGAAGTTATCTATAGAGGTTTTAAGGTTGGTGGAGTCGTGGAGTGTATTTTAAGCTGGAATAATTAATTGAAATTATGAAGTGAATGGAGTTATGGAGTGTTTTTTAAGGTGGCAGTTATCTATTAAGGCTTTAAGGTGGATGGAGTTGTGGGGTGTATTTTAAGGTAAAGGTTATTGATGGAGGTTTTAAGGTGGCAGTTATTTATGGAGGTTTTAAGATGGATGGAGTTATTAAGTGTATTTAAAGGTAGAGATTGTCAAAGTAGGTTTTAAGGTGGAAGTTATTCATGGGGGTTTTAAGGTGGATTAAATTGTGGGGTGTATTTTAAGGTAGCGGTTATTTATTAAGGTTTTTAAGGTGGATGGAGTTGTGGAGTGTAATTTAAGGTAGAGGTTATTTATTAAGGTTTTTAAGGTGGATGGAATTATGGAGTGTAATTTAAGGTAGATGTTATTTATGGAGGTTTTAAGGTGGATGTAGTTGTGGGGTGTATTTTAAGGTGGAGGTTATTTACTGAGGTTTTAGGTGGATTGAGTTGTGGAGTGTAATTTAAGGTAGATGTTATTTATAGAGATTTTAAGGTGGATATAGTTGTATGTATTTTCAGACATAAAAGTTATTTATGAGAGTTGATTCCTGGCATTGGAAACAGAAATGTGCCCAGGGTGGCATGATGCCAGGCATGGCATTGGCACATGATGTTCTCATTAGGTGCTTTTTTAGGGCGTGACCTGATCCTTCTTAATCATCATTAACCATTAGATTTCTGATGATCCAATCTAAACAAAGCGCACACTGACTCACCCGTTCACACTCCTTCTCTACTAGCCAATCCACCCACTGGCGGATGGAACTGAAGCGCCTGAAGAAAACCCAGAAGGAAATATTACAGTAAAGGCTATTATTGAGCTGAGGAACGTCTGTGCCCAGCCATACCAATGCTGTCATCCTTTGACTGAAAAGGCACAAATTCCCACAGACATACTATACTGTAGAGTCTTCTGTCTCTTCTGTTAAAGCTAAAAAGGACACACAGAGGTCACTCTGTTTTAATAGCATTTGTTTCTGAAATAGGACGTCTGACAAGCTCATGCCCAGGTGTCCAAATACTTTTGGCACAATGGTGTTAGCAATATGTGTGACTACATAACCTCAGAGGCTTTCTTACTTAATCTCCACAAACAAGGCGTTGGAATTACAGGGTGAAGCATCTAATTTAAGAGTGGAAAATTAAACCTGAGAGGTAAATACATGCGGCGTGAGGTCGTTCTTTATGGTAAACACACCCAGTTTTAGTGTGACGCTGCACTTCGGCTCTTGAGATTAAATCAGCGATTGCGCCTCCATTTGTCACCCGCCTGCACATAAAGACTCTTCACAGACCGGTTTGTAGAACAGTTAATCAGCTGAGTAGAGATCCTATCAGGAGTGTTCTCAAAATATAGACTGACCATGTTTTACCCCGGCAGCGATTTTTCACCTCTCGTCGCCCAAATTGCTAAACGCTCAGCGTTTACAATGGCAGCATCATCCTCGCCTGTGACCAAGCAATATTTTATTTAAGCATTTTCTCCCTTTTTCTCCCAATTTATAGTAGCCGATTACTCTCCTGCTGCTGGGGACCCCAATCACGTCCGAGGAGGGTCCACCAACCCCTTCTTATTCGCCCATACTTCAGTGGATCTCAGTCATTGAGAGTCACACGCTGGTCTCAAGGTTCCCCCACCTATGTACAGGTGCCTCAGGCTACTAACCAGGGTCCTTACACAGCCTCAAAGACCACGCCCACTTTTTAGTCCGGTCTATTCCCAACCAGCAGATTTTAGTAGGCTGCCTTGCTCCCTACTACCTACCTGATCTGCCGCCTCAGTACAGAGGATTCTAATAAGACATCAAACATCAGGCCGCTCAGGTGGCGCAGCGGTAAAAACACATGCTGGAACCAGAGCTGGGATCTCGAATACATCATATCGAATCTCAGCTCTGCCTGCCGGCTAAGGCTGAGCGGCCACATGAACAACGATTGGCCTGTTGTTCAAATATGGGCGGGACTAAGCCATATGGGGTCTCTTTCCCATGACTGGTGCAATTACGACCTCTGCTGGCTGATTGATGGCACAGAGATGAGAAAAAGAGTGCTCTCAGGGTGCATCTCTCCGTACACAACGCTGAGCTGCACTGTACTCGTCAAAGTGTAGGTGATAAGATGCATACGGCTGCTGCCCACGTGTTGGAGGGGGCGTGGGTTAGCTTTGTTCTCCTTAATCAGAGCGGGGATCGGCATTGGTGGAGAGGAAGCATGATGCAATCGAGCAATTGGACGCACTAAAAAGGGAGAAAAAGGGAGAAAATGCATAAATATATATATATATATATATATATATATATATATATACTGTATATATACAGTGTATCACAAAAGTGAGTACACCCCTCACATTTCTGCAAATATTTCATTATATCTTTTCATGGGACAACACTATAGACATGACACTTGGATATAACTTAGAGTAGTCAGTGTACAGCTTGTATAGCAGTGTAGATTTACTGTCTTCTGAAAATAACTCAACACACAGCCATTAATGTCTAAATAGCTGCAACATAAGTGAGTACACCCCACAGTGAACATGTCCAAATTGTGCCCAAATGTGTCGTTGTCCCTCCCTGGTGTCATGTGTCAAGGTCCCAGGTGTAAATGGGGAGCAGGGCTGTTAAATTTGGTGTTTTGGGTACAATTCTCATACTGGCCACTGGATATTCAACATGGCATCTCATGGCAAAGAACTCTCTGAGGATGTGAGAAATAGAATTGTTGCTCTCCACAAAGATGGCCTGGGCTATAAGAAGATTGCTAACACCCTGAAACTGAGCTACAGCATGGTGGCCAAGGTCATACAGCGGTTTTCCAGGACAGGTTCCACTCGGAACAGGCTTCGCCAGGGTCGACCAAAGAAGTTGAGTCCACATGTTCGGCGTCATATCCAGGCTTTAAAAAATAGACACATGAATGCTGCCAGCATTGCTGCAGAAGATGTGGGATGTCAGCCTGTCAGTGCTCAGACCATACGCCGCACACTGCATCAACTCAGTCTGCATGGTCGTCATCCCAGAAGGAAGCTGACGCACAAGAAAGCCAGCAAACAGTTTGCTGAAAACAAGCAGTCCAAGAACATGGATTACTGGAATGCCCTGTGGTCTGACGAGACCAAGATAAACTTGTTTGGCTCAGATGGTGTCCAGCATGTGTGGCGGCGCCCTGGTGAGAAGTACCAAGACAACTGTATCTTACCTACAGTCAAGCATGGTGGTGGTAGCATCATGGTCTTGGGCTGCATGAGTGTTGCTGGCACTGGGGAGCTGCAGTTCATTGAGGGAAACCTGAATTTCAACATGTACTGTGACATTCTGAAACAGAGCATGATCCCCTCCCTTCGAAAACTGGGCCTCATGGCAGTTTTCCAAAAGGATAACGACCCCAAACACAACCTCCAAGATGACAACTGCCTTGCTGAGGAAGCTGAAGGTAAAGGTGATGGACTAAACCCAATTGAGCACCTGTGGCGCATCCTCAAGTGGAAGGTGGAGGAGTTCAAGGTGTCTAACATCCACCAGCTCCGTGATGTCATCATGGAGGAGTGGAAGAGGATTCCAGTAGCAACCTGTGCAGCTCTGGTGAATTCCATGCCCAGGAGGGTTAAGGCAGTGCTGGATAATAATGGTGGTCACACAAAATATTGACACTTTGGGCACAATTTGGACATGTTCACTGTGGGGTGTACTCACTTATGTTGCAGCTATTTAGACATTAATGGCTGTGTGTTGAGTTATTTTCAGAAGACAGTAAATCTACACTGCTATACAAGCTGTACACTGACTACTCTAAGTTATATCCAAGTTTTATTTCTATAGTGTTGTCCCATGAAAAGATATAATGAAATATTTGCAGAAATGTGAGGGATGTACTCACTTTTGTGATACACTGTATATACAGTAGAAACAAAAACAGTACAATAAATACAGGGGACATTATTAAAGCACAATACTGAGTCATATTATATGCTTTACATACATATCTAGTAGGAACGATTATCTTGGAACCAAAAACGGAGCGTTTAATACATTACTGCTCAAGTTCAGGTTCATGAGACGTTATTGTCATTTCAGTTACGTACAGGTAAATATTGAAATAAAATAAGGTTCCTCCGAGACCAGGGTGTTACCCTGAACACAAACGCAAACAATTTAATGTACACAGTACAAACAAAAACGGTACAATATATACAGGGGATATTTTTTTAAAGCTTTCTGATGTTGGTCAGCACACAGTACTGAGTCCATGTAAAGTGTATTATATAAATACATTCACAATATGAGCACAGATGTGGTGAAAAAATGTGGTTCTTTGTTTAGACTGGCAATAGTTTAGATGCTAATAATGTAAACGACATGAACCCAAACAGGAATTTTATCACCTTAAAAAAGAAAAGAAAATATTTAGAGATAAAGATCTGTGTGCGATCATGGTACGACATTTTCCAACCAGACTGGCCAGATTTATAAACGATACAGAAGGCCACGACCTAAAACTCCAACTAAAACTCATAAAGTTTACTAGACTAGATTTTCAGTCGGTGTGTATATATATATATATATATATATATATATATATATATATATATATATATATATATATATATATATATATATATACAGTATATTTATATATTAGAGCGTCCAATTGCCCGATTGCATCATGCTTCCTCTCCACCAATGCCGATCCCCGTTCTGATTAAGGAGAACGAAGCTAACCCACGCCCCCTCTGACATGTGGCAAGCAGCTGTATGCATCTTATCACCTACACTTTGACGAGTGCAGTGCAGCTCAGCGTTGTGTATGAGAGACGCACCCTGACAGCACTGTGTTTTCTCATCTCTGTGCAGGCGGCATCAATCAGCCAGCAGAGGTCAAAATTGTACCAGTCACGAGAGAGAGACACCATCCCGCTTAGTCACGCCCATATCTGAACAACAGGCCAATCGTTGTTCATGTGGCCGCTCAGCCTTAGCTGGTAGGCAGAGCTGAGATTCGATACGATGCATTCAAGATCCCAGCTCTGGTTCCAGCGTGTGTTTTTACCGCTGTGCCACCTGAGCGGCTGTCATGATATGTTTTAATAGAAATCATGTCTTCCATCAGCAGTTCTCAACCTTTAATTCTCTTAGATCCCCCCTGTTCTTAAAAAAAATAATTCTGGGACCCCCTTGACACGGGTTATGATATTATTCTTACACTTTCATCCAGGATGACTAATGGGTATGTGTTCTTGCTCATGGGAAATTCAATTAATTTACAATGAAGGTGTTTGTTTGTTTATTAAGATTTTAACATCATGTTTTACACTTTGGTTACATTCATGACAGGAACGGTAGTTACTCATTACACAAGATTAATCAGTTCACAAGGTTATATCGAACACAGTCATGGACAATTTAGTATCTCAAATTCAGATTGCGCCTCCATTTGTCACCTGCCTGCAATATTTTATTTAAGCATTTTCTCCCTTTTTCTCCCCATTTATCGTAGCTGATTCTCTCCTGCTGCTGGGGACCCCAGTCACGTCCGAGGAGGGTCCACTGACCCCTTTCCTATTCGCCCGTACTTACATGGTTTCGCGCATGGAGAGTCACACGCTGGTCTCCACGTTCCTCCACTTATGTACAGGTGCCTCAGGTTACTAACCAGGGTCCTTACACAGCCTCAAAGACCACGCCCACTTTTTCATTCGGTCTATTCCCACCCAGCAGATTTTAGTAGGCTGCCTTGCTCCCTACTATCTACCTGATCTCCTGCCTCAGCACAGAGAATTCTAATAAGACATCAAACATCAGGCCGCTCAGGTGGCGCAGCTGTAAAAACACACGCTGGAACTAGAGCTGGGATCTCGAATACATCATATTGAATCTCAGCTCTGCCTGCCGGCTAAGGCTGAGCGGCCACATGAACAACGATTGGCCTGTTCAGATATGGGCGTATATATATATATATATATATATACAGGGGTTGGACAATGAAACTGAAACACCTGGTTTTAGACCACAATAATTTATTAGTATGGTGTAGGGCCTCCTTTTGCGGCCAATACAGCGTCAGTTCGTCTTGGAAATGACATATACAAGTCCTGCACAGTGGTCAGAGGGATTTTAAGCCATTCTTCTTGCAGGATAGTGGCCAGGTCACTACGTGATGCTGGTGGAGGAAAACGTTTCCTGACTCGCTTCTCCAAAACACCCCAAAGTGGCTCAATAATATTTAGATCTGGTGACTGTGCAGGCCATGGGAGATGTTCAACTTCACTTTCATGTTCATCAAACTAATCTTTCACCAGTCTTGCTGTGTGTATTGGTGCATTGTCATCCTAATACACGGCACCGCCTTCAGGATACAATATTTGAACCATTGGATGCACATGGTCCTCCAGAATGGTTCGGTAGTCCTTGGCAGTGACGCGCCCATCTAGCACAAGTATTGGGCCAAGGGAATGCCATGATATGGCAGCCCAAACCATCACTGATACACCCCCATGCTTCACTCTGGGCATGCAACAGTCTGGGTGGTACGCTTCTTTGGGGCTTCTCCACACCGTAACTCTCCCGGATGTGGCGAAAACAGTAAAGGTGGACTCATCAGAGAACAATACATGTTTCACATTGTCCACAGCCCAAGATTTGCGCTCCTTACACCATTTGGCATTGGCACGAGTGACCAAAGGTTTGGCTATAGCAGCCCGGCCGTGTATATTGACCCTGTGAAGCTCCCGACGGACAGTTCTGGTGGAAACAGGAGAGTTGAGGTGCACATTTATGTTGCCAGCTATTTAGACATTAATGGCTGTGTGTTGAGTTATTTTCAGAAGACAGTAAATCTACACTGCTATACAAGCTGTACACTGACTACTCTAAGTTATATCCAAGTTTTATTTCTATAGTGTTGTCCCATGAAAAGATATAATGAAATATTTGCAGAAATGTGAGGGATGTACTCACTTTTGTGATACACTGTATATACAGTAGAAACAAAAACAGTACAATAAATACAGGGGACATTATTAAAGCACAATACTGAGTCATATTATATGCTTTACATACATATCTAGTAGAAATGATTATCTTGGAACCAAAAACGGAGCGTTTAATAGATTACTGCTCAAGTTCAGGTTCAAGAGACGTTATTGTCATTTCAGTTACGTACAGGTAAATATTAAAATAAAACAAGGTTCCTCTAAGACCAGGGTGTTACCCTGAACACAAACACAAACAATTTAATGTACACAGTACAAACAAAAACGGTACAATAAATACAGGGGATATTTTTTTTAAAGCTTTCTGATGCTGGCCAGCACACAGTACTGAGTCCATGTAAAGTGTATTATAAAAATACATTCACAATATAAGCACAGATGTGGTGAAAGAAAAGAAAAGAAAAGAAAATATTTAGAGATAAAGATCTGTGTGCGATCATGGTACGACATTTTCTAAACTCACAAGTTTACTAGACAACCACAATAAGGTTTCAGTCATTGTATATTTTAATAGAAATCATGTCTTCCATTAGCGGTTCTCAACTTTTTATCCTCTCTTAGACCCCCCTTGTGTTAAAAAAAAAAAATTCTGGGTCCCCCTTGACATGAGTTATGATATTACTTCTTACACATTCATCCAGGATGGCTAATGGTTTCGTATTCTTGCTCATGGGAAATTTAATTAATTCACAATGAAGGTGTTTGTTTGTTTAACGGGATTTTAACATCATGTTTTACACTTTGTGTTCAGTATAACCTTGTGAGCTGATGAATCTTGTGTAATGAGTAACTACCGTGTAATGCAAACTCCACACAGAAAGGACCCGGACCGCCCCACCTGGGCACAATGAAGGTGTAAATCTTGGTATTTTTTTACTGATTTTATTGAGGTGAACTGATGGTACGAGCTTCCTTACCTGGATCTGCTTTACAGGATCTGCATCAACAATTTAATCAGAATCTTTCATAGTTGGCATCCTCTGACCATTGCAGTTTTGTGGTGGGCAAATTAAATAATAGTCCATTCTAAGACCCACTGTAGACGTAGACGTCACAAGAAATCTCTCGTATGCCAACATTCCATTGATTTTCCCATCTTATCATGTGTGATTCCTTTTTTACTCTTCTCAATTAAATAAAAGAGCCCCTCTATAGGCTTATGGTGGCACCCTAGGGGGCATCGGCCCCTTGGTTGAGAACCACTGCCTAACATCACACGGCCAACCAACCACTGTTTACATTTACGTTTTCAGCATTTGGCAGACGCTTTTATCCAAAGCGACTTACAGTATACTGTCTAAGCAACTGAGGGTTAAGGGCCCTGGCTCAAGGGCCCAACAATGGTGGCAGTGGTGGGGTTTAAATGTAAATGTAAATTTAAACCAGCAATATTTCGATTACTAGTCCAGTACATTAACCACTAGGCTATAACTGCCTATTTTATTTATTTATACCTAGATGAAAGACCACCCACCTAAAATGCCATTGAAACAGCTCAGACCCACACAGGCATGGACTCCACAAGTTCACCAAAGACATACAAAGCAAAAGATGTAGCTAAATACATTCTGAAACCACAGTTTCAGTCTGTGGTGGCTGACGCCCTTTTCTTTGTTGTGGTGTGCTGGGGCGAGGCATCAAAGCTGGAGAGGCCAAGCAACGGAAGAAGCAGGTGGGTGAGAGGAGGATGAAGGACAGAATCAGAGCCATGGCCGTACCTCCCACCTTCTAAATGTGGAACTATGGTGGCTGGACAGTTCAATTAGGTATAGGCTCATTCAACCTAAGAACAAGACGACAGGCTGACCAAAACCCCCCTCCTCAAAATAACCCCCCACAATCTTCTGCATTAGATTCTTGTGAAACATTACACACAGTATACACACATTATATATACACTGACTAGGCATAACGTTATGACCACTGACAGGTGGCGTGAATAACACTGATTATCTCTTCATCACGGCACCTGTTAGTGGGCAGTTGTAGCCTAGCGGATAAAGTCCTGGACTACGAAGCAGAAGGTTGCTGGTTCAAACCCCACCACTGCCAGGTTTCCACTGTTGGGCCCTTGAGCAAGGCCCTTAACCCTCAGTTGCTTAGACTGTATACTGTCACAGTACTGTAAGTCGCTTTGGATAATGGCGTCTGGTAAATGCCGTAAATGTTAGTGGGTGGGATATATTAGGCAGCAAGTGAACATTTTGAGTGAGTTTGACAAGGACCAGATTGTGATGGCTAGACAACTGGGTCAGAGCATCTCCAAAACTGCAGCTCTTGTGGGATGTTCCCGGTCTGCAGTGGTCAGTATCTATCAAAAGTGGTCCAAGGAAGGAACAGTGGTAAACCGGCGACAGGGTCATGGGCGGCCATGGCTCATTGATGCACGTGGGGAGTGAAGGCTGGCCCGTGTGGTCCGATCCAACAGACGAGCTACTGTAGCTCAAATAGCTGAAGAAGTTAATGCTGGTTCTGATAGAAGGTGTCAGAATACACAGAGCATCACAGTTTGTTGCGTGTGGGGCTGCATAGCTGCAGTCAGTGTGCCCATGCCTCCACGGGTCAGGGCTGTTTTGGCAGTAAAAGGGGGGCCAACACAATATTAGGAAGGTGGCTATAATTTTATGCCTGATCGGTGTATACGTATACTGTATATATATTCCTAAAAATTCACTTATTGAAGCACCTTAATTCAAAGTGATAATCTGACTGAATAACGAGGAAGCGTCTGACGCCTCCTCAGCGCTGAAGGCAATCCCAGCATTCAGTGCGGCACAACTTTTCTCACAAAAAAAACTACAAACATGGCGGACGAATGCGGAGCAACAAACAGAGTTCCCTTCAAATTAAATAGATAAATAAATAAATAATAAATAAATAAATTCTCATTGATGTTTAATCTGTATAAACGTGCACAAGCGTCGTTTATTTGTAAATTGGGGCTCGTCAGGGACAGTTTAACCGTTTTCGGTACACGGAGGGAGATGTTAGCTGGCGTGCTAGTGGGTTGAGTGGTCTGAGGCTAACTGTGTTAGCTTAGTAAGCTACTGTGGTGACGTAATTGCCGTAATGTCTGTGTAAGTAGTGCGTGTAAATAATCTGTTTTATGAGTTCAACATCTTATTAGAACCTGCTCTACAGAGGCAGGTGATCAGGTACGTAGTAGGGAGCAGGGCGGGTCACTAGGTTTTCAGACAGACCCATAGTTAGAATGTAATTGCCCTCATATAGGGTGTGTTTGGAAACCAAGTGAGCACTCTGCATAGACAGCATCTTATGTCATCCTACGCGCACTCCCGAGAATGAGGCTGTTCGAAATCCTAGATGCCTTAATAAGCTCACTAGTTAGGCATCTTAAAATTTCAATGTTTCAACTCTACCCTGTTTTGGTAACTCTATTTTATCTGTATTTACTCTGTGACACTTCAGTGATCCCACATAGTGATCTCATCCTCATAGCTCATGTGTCGAATGCTGCAAATGCGATCTGCGTAAAGACCTGAGCGATTGTAATAAGGGCCAAATAATTACGGCCAGACGACTGTGTTGACACAGTGGTCAGAGAAGGGCAAATGACTCACTGATGCCAATGGACATGAAGACTGTGGTTTCTAGTCTGGACCAGCAGAAGATCTACTGTGGCTCATTGCAGATCATTGAATCCTGTAGATGAAGTGAATGTGTCCCATACAGAGAATCAAACCCCTCTGTATATGGGTCTGCACAGTCGCAGGCCAGTCACTGTTTCTCCACTAGCTTTTGTCCACCATTGACACCGCCAACGATGGTCACGTGTGTCAAAACTGGACACTGAGACAAAAGATGAGGTACGTGTACGTAGGTACGTGTACGTAGTTTACCAGAGGATGCACCTCACAATGTACAAAAACTGAAGGACCTAGTGGTAACGTCCTGGTTCCAGATACCACAAGAGAGCGTTGGTGGTCTTGTGGGGTCCATGTCTCTGTGAGTCAGAGCTGTTTTGACCCACATCATTGATAAAAAAAGACTTATAGAATGTCTTTAGTGGTCATATACATATACAGGTGTACAGTACAATTAAATTATTTCTTTACATATCCCAGCTTGTTTGGAGGCTGGGGTCAGGGCGCATGGTCAGCCATCGTACGGCGCCACTGGAGCCGAGAGGGTCTTGCTCAAAGGCCCAACAGTTGCTACATGGCAGAGCTGGGATTTGAACTCTCAACCTTTCAGTTGATAGCCTAAAGCTCTACCCACTAGGCTACCACTGTCTCTGACTTTTTAGGGCCATGAGGTCAGCAAGGCTGTGTCTTAAATGTTGCAGATCTAATATAATGACGCACTCTTATAACAATTATGTACATAATACAGCCAAAAGTATGTAGACATTAATTACTATTTAAATACTATAATTACTTGTAATTAAATTACTATCTAATTAATATTTACAGATGTTTTGGGCAACACCCATTGCCAAAGTCAGATAAAGGTCATTTCCTGTTCCAGCATTTGGACTATACATTAAGACCTAATTTAACCCTTTAATGGTCTCACCAAGATAATAATGTTTAAAAATGATTACTAGTGCACACAGTATTTTATTAATGAGCGTCTACCAAAGTATTAAGATGATCCCACCTTTCATGGATGATGTTGACATAAAGGTTAGAAAGGCTGTTTTCTTAAAACCATCTACCAATGCTTTTTAGTTTAACACACGTCACCCAAGGCGTACTATTTAAATACAGCTTATTTTTACCCAAGACTCAGAGTCTCAACTAAAGGGTTAAGCAGATCATTAAAGGGTTAAAGAGGTTGGTGTGGAGGAACTGCAATGGCTTACATAGCGCTTTTCCGCTTGTTCAGGTTTCTTTGAACCTTGGTGTCCTGTAGAGAACTGACCCGCGTTTCCATCAGGTTGTGGGAACCAAGCCTGCGTTCAACGGTGGGCATTAAACAACGAAAGTAAAGAGTAGTGATGTGATGGCAGAGTGTGTAGGTTATGAGCGAGCATTTGTGCTGTTGTTACAGATGTTGGTTTTTATACAAAAAGCATCGATCAGCTGTTGATGATAAGAAGACGTAGACGTGTTTGTCGCAGTTGTTGTTTTCTTTAGTTCATTGACGTGAGAAGCGTTTTGCGCTTCGCTCTCACCGTGACCCTCGGCGCAAATAGCCGATTTGCTCAGCGCTCGGCTTGAGTGGTAAAACGTCATTAAAGTTCCACGACAAGAACATCCATCTGTGTTAAATAACCATCAAATCCAGTCTAAAAGCTCCACATGTATCTGTGTTTAGCTGGATTTACTTCACGTGTGGTGTTTATACAGTTTATACGGTTCTGAATCCGCTTCTCAGGAGAGTCGAAAAAGCTTCACCTAAAAAAAGCATAACGTGGCTGAATGTACATTAAAGGTACGACACAGAAAGACTCAACTTCTCTCCGTTATTACTGGTTATAAGCGCTCTGTACTGGTTATAAGCGTCTCTGTACTGGTTATAAATGCTCTGCACTTTGTGTTACTACAACAAGCCACATTAAGCTTGATTTTTCACGTTAAGCATTTATACTGCCCGGGTCACTTTTACCATGTCATATCACACAGTTCATCTCTTTGAAAATATCAGCGAATATCAGCGGCAAATCGGATCAAAATGTAATCAGATGAACTTTAAAAGATACGGTTTAGCAGCTTCTCATGTGAAAGCACCCAAACCTCTACACTGTGACACGCCCACAGATGACATCACGGTTCGCCCTGAAAAACCGAGTATTCTGTGGTGCCAGATTAGACGCTAATTCGCTGTCTGGAACCTCTTTTTTTCAGTGGAAACACGAAACCGGTTCAAAATCAAGTTCGCAAACCGGAACGGAGCCGGATCCGCATCGGTGGAAAAGGGGTAACAGAGAGCTCAACCCTACTGAACATCTTCGGGATGTGAATTGGAATGTCGATTGCAAGTCTGACCTTTCAAATGGAATACAAACATTCAGATTCTGATTACTTATCACCTGCTGGGTCAAAAATATATGCATCAGTACTTTGGTGGGGCTGAAAGTTCAATAAAGTAATTTAATTTTGGGACAAGGCTTTCTAATTCCTTGCTTATACAGTAATATGGTTGATTACAGCTGGTTACATAATAATAGGGCGAGATCAACTGCACCTAATAAAAAAAAAAAAGCACATGGAACAGTGGTCTCTCACTAACAAAGGGAGGAAAATCCAAAGTGCCTTCTGCTGCAATATTCATGTGTTTTAGCCACAACAGTTGCTAACAGGTGTAATAACCCAATCATATAACAGACATTACATGCCCCCGACTTTGCAGCAACAGCTTAGGGAAGGTCCTTTCCTGTTCCAACATGAGCAAGCTCCATAAAGACATGAAGAGTCCTGACCTCAGCTCTACTGAACAGCTCTGGAATGAACTGGAACATTAACTGTGGCTTTCCTTCAGCCAAAATACACTGTCATATTTTGACTAAACAGGCACAAATTCCCACAGTCTTAAGTAAAGCCTTTTCAGAAGAGCTTCTCATAAAGAAATGGGACGTCCGACATGCTCATGAGTGCACATGTGTCATAGAGCTACACCATCGACTGGATAAACCCCCTTATGCAGGGGCGATTTAATGCACGGGCTTACCTGGGCTTCAGCCCAGGGGCCCCGAATAATTGGGGGCCCCGGATTGGCTGTTTTATTTTTTATTTATTTTGTTAGTTATTTTGGTTAATAAGAATGGGGAAGCTTATAAAATCATTTACGCGTTATTTATATTTCTGACTGTTGATTGGCCAGATAAACTCTAACGAGCTGCTGTAATTCTGATTGGTGGTTTCAGTTAAGCAACGTGAACGTTAGAGCTAGTATGTGAGTGACATTCAGCTCAGCCAATCAGAATGCAGCACCAGGTTTATACATGTGCGTTCGGATGTTCTGCAGTTAGTTTTGTATATGAGACTCGTCTTATGGTCCCAGCATTGAAGTTCGGGTTCTGGAGCTAGGCGATCTAAAGTGCTGTAACGCTCATTGAAGTCCTGACTAAACAGTTAAAGTGACTCTACCCTGTCGTGTGTGTTTATTCCCACACCTCCACCACCGCACAGCAAAAGACCCGTAACATCCCCACCGGACAGCGGCTAGGTGAGCCGACCCTCTACGGTAGCAAGTGGCTAATGCTAGCGGTAAAGTGCCGCGATAACAAAGGGGAAAAAAAACACGGCAATGTTTTCGTTAAGTAAAATATAAAAATAACTAAAAGACAATAAAATATCAGAATGCATGTAATCACACTACACAGTGTGGGAATCTGTGTAACCTGCTTAACGTTACTGGACTATATATATATATATATATACAGTGTATCACAAAAGTGAGTACACCCCTCACATTTCTGCAGATTTTTAAGTATATCTTTTCATGGGACAACACTGACAAAATGACACTTTGACACAATTAAAAGTAGTCTGTGTGCAGCTTATATAACAGTGTAAATTTATTCTTCCCTCAAAATAACTGAATATACAGCCATTAATGTCTAAACCACCGGCAACAAAAGTGAGTACACCCCTTAGTGAAAGTTCCTGAAGTGTCAATATTTTGTGTGGCCACCATTATTTCCCAGAACTGCCTTAACTCTCCTGGGCATGGAGTTTACCAGAGCTTCACAGGTTGCCACTGGAATGCTTTTCCACTCCTCCATGACGACATCACGGAGCTGGCGGATATTCGAGACTTT